>NW_015388189.1:22468-64906 GCF_001527695.2 Protobothrops mucrosquamatus | reverse complement strand
TGGGCTTAAGCAATTTGCCTTTAACAGCCCCCCTTCCCCAAGCAATAGTGTCCCAAAATTTTAATGTTAAAGAGTTTTTAAAAAACCTGGCCTCACATTTACCACCAAAGACATGCAATTCTATCAGTAAGATACACATAGTAAACCCAATGATGATGATGATTTTAAAGTTGAGATGTCAAAGTATCAATTTTTTAAAAATGAGAATGTTCGCACCTTTATTTTTTTTACATATCTTTGCTTCCTATAAAAACAACAGTATTTTTTGTAAGGCTATTTTTGACAGATGCCATTAGACAAAGGGAAGTATCTCTTGTTCTTCCCCAGCAGCTGTTGCACCTGAAGAAGTAATTAGAAAGAGAGGCCAGAACACTAATTTGCTACATGCAAGCCGTCCAAATGAGAAGGTATCACCATCACAAAGGGAAAGAACAGAATTCTTAATCCAAGCAAAGGGGAACTGTCCAAAATTTTTCACTCCATTTGCTGGCAGCTCAAGGGTGACCTTTGACCTGTTCCCACCAGTCTCTTAAAAGGAGAAACAAGTTTCAGATGAGGAAAGGAGAACATTGTCAGTGGACAAAATGTTGAGCATGTTATTCCAGTGCTCAAGCTTTACATTTCTCTCAGTAGCTTTAAAGGAAAGAACAAAATTAATTTGTTGTTTAATTTGCCATTTCATTTCTCAGTGTATTTGGGCTTGAAAAAAATTCACTAAAGGGATGAAATGGGAAAGGAAAAGTACCCAAGGGTCTAAAGAAATGATGCGCCAAGCAGAATATCTGAGTTTATCATTAATATCTACAGTTGATAATATGAATGTTAAGATGCCTTTTTAGTCCCAATTGATAAGACTGGAATTTTTTTTAATTGGCACTGACTGCAAATATTTCACATTTGTAGAGAATTGCTTGAAATAGTGCAAAGTCTCCATGCATAGACAATTTAGATTTTTACAGACACAGAAGGAGTGTAACCCACATACTCTGAAGAGTCCAGAGATCCTCTCCAAAGGTCTTCACTTGCAGCTTTGACCAAACACTTAGAAGACAAAATCCCAAGGTATCGCTGTATATATATGTGAGCCAAGTAACCTAGGTTATTGGGCCTTGATTGAGCAAAAAAAAGGCCATTCAAATTAGGGTATTTTTTTTTACATTCTTCTTTTATATGCAATACACCAAGTGAGCCTGGATTGACAGGAACTATGGGAAGGTTCTCATGATTCCTAAACACTGTGGGAACATCCTGGTTGTAGGGCAGTATTCAGGGTTGTGGGAATCCTACAGAGAATACAGCATTATTAGACACCTCTCCTTCTTCTTCAAGGGCTGAAAAAACCTGACATAGACAATCTCATCAAATATTTAAACACTCTCCACCCCCACCCCCGCATGCACACATATACATTTTTCTCGTAGTTTGTAATCAAGTTTGCTAAAATACGTAATATTAATTAGGATTTGAAGATATGGATTGTCTCCATATTCTTAATTTGTTTTTATCTCATTAGTACAATGACTTGTCTGTAGCTGTAATGTTATTGTCTTGCACTACACCTCATGAAATGCCAACTATACCAAAAAATAAGCATGGCTCTTTCTTAGAAAGTATCTACAAACAAGTTTCAGCAGTCTAAGAGGCAATACTACTTACTTTATGAGTACTATTGTAATGCTAACAGTTAAGTAACAAATTATTTCTATTGTAAATTAGACTAGTGAAACCCATGTTCAGTTTTAAGTCACTCAAAATCTTAGAGCACTCTTACTTCTCAGTCTAATTTGCCAAGCTTGGAGATACCAAAGAAGATAAAGATAAACCACAATTAACATACTCAGCTCCTTGGAAGATACATAAAAATGATAACAGTGAAAATTACCATAACAGCAACATTTCAATTGCTGTGTACTAAACCAAATTAAGCTGGCGTAACACTCTCCTGTCTCTCATCCAGTATCATGATGATGGAAGATCCTTGTCTTTGCTTTTTCCCCCAAATGTTTTTGTCTTTAGACATGAATGTGGGATACACTTAGTCCCAGGAGAAAGCAAAGATGGTAGAAGTCTTGAATTAATAGGATGTCTTTCTTTTATTTTGAGTTGAATTTTCATTAGATTAAAGGGACATATACACATACACATATAACATACATACATGCATTCATGTATACATACAGAATACTTGGTCTGATTTTGATGCATTTTATTACTTTTTAATTAAGCTGAAATGATTAGGAAAAAGCTGTGGTAGAAATTAAAATATATTCCTTCAATTTTTGGGATTGAGAGTTACTAAGCAAGAAAAGATTTCCAGTACCGTGAACTCCCCCCCCCATGAACTGATCTAACTTTTACTATACAGTATACTGAATTTAGGATAGAAGTCAAATACGTCAAGAAAATATATGTTTTTGTAAAAATATGAGTGGTACAAGAGAAGGACATAATTGCATATATTCAATTCTAGCTACCTCATTATTTACAGTAAATAGTTATTTCTAAGTTTAAAAAGTTTCAAGGAGAGTGAACTAATTATTGGAGGATATTTAAAGTTAATTGGATATCCTAAACTAGACCAGATCAAATAAACAATAATTAAACTGATCAAGTAACATCAAATTAATGCAATCTTATGTGATCCTGATTAAAAGATTCATGGAGAATATAAGGTCCTACATTAAAATGTTTATTCTTTTTAATTCAGTCAGATGTGGGTCTTTATATATCAACAGTACTTAAATATTCTACTGCAGTTTTAAATCATTGCCTTAGAGGACCAGGTGGAGAACTGTATTATGTCTACAATGGTTATGCAATAAAAAAAATTAAATTATTATGTATTCTGTGTGGAACTTATTAAGAACAAACACTTTTTCACTAGTATCATGTATATTTTTATAAAATGGAGAAAAGAGTTGAGCCTCCCCTCTCTCTCTTGTCTTTAATATGTTACAATTGTTCAGTTCAAGAAATGAGACCTTTCATTTATGTTCTCTTACTAGAATCCAGCCTCTCTTTTGTCCTCATCGGTGATTTCCTTATTTTGTCTGCCTATCTGTTTCTTTAACAACTACAGTATTAATGCCTTTTCAAACTCTGCCTACAAGCTACCCCCCCCCCCATTCTACTTCTCCTTTTCTTATCCTCTGTTCTCCATGCCTTTGTCTGCCTCTCCTGGGAGAGTCCACCCAGAAAGGGGGAGGAGATCTTGCTCTCATTCTTTCAGCCCTACACAGATGACCCCCCCAACCTTTGGAAGCAGAGCACACTGACCCAGATGTTGCCTCCATCCATTTGAGCCATGGAATTGGGTTTTGAATCCAGCCATCCACTAAAAAGCCACCATGCAACCAGAGTGGAATAGATCTTCCCAAGTCCTACCATTCCCCCAGATGCCTGTGAAAGCTGCAGAGGAAGGAAGGAGTCCTGGAGCCATTGGTCCCCATGTGAAGCCTCAGAAGAAAATTAGGAAAACTATGGGGGGGGAGGGTGGAAACTCATTGTAAAGTTTTCTTTCTTGCCCCATTTGTATTGTAATAAGCCAGTTGAATGTATTTATGGAGTGATGGCATTTGGGAATAGTTGGCACAGCAACTATTTATTCCCGGCTTGGACTGAACCACGATGAAGACTTTTCCTTCAACAATCTTTTCTAGGATCTTTCCTTAAGAGACTACTATTGTTTCCATTCCATGCCAGGTCTGAACTCTGACTGAAAAGGATTCAACATTTCAGTTCTCATACAGTTCAATTTTGTCACAGTAATCTAACTTGCTTTGTACAGGCAAACAGATTTTTTTTTTAAAAAAAAACCTCTTTAGAATGACCATATTGTTTTTAATATTCTGTGTTGCTATTTATTTAAATGGTTCTTAATAGACTGTTACTAATCTTAAAAATTATAACTTCCAATTCTTTATTATATAGAAATTTTAAGCATGGTTTTTCATTTTGTTTTCCTTGCCTTGCCTAGGACCTTTTTCCTGTCTGCTGCATTGTCTCCTGAAATGCGCAGTATTACACCATATCGCTCCCTTTGTTAGATAAAAACAACAAACCATGGTAAACCAACTTTTTTAACATTAGACAATATCACTATTCCAAACATGAAATATATTCACAAACAGATCTAGATGGTCTTCTAAATAGTCTACCCCTTTTAGAAATTATCCCTTATGTGGAATTCAGCTCAGTTCTTCCAATATCTTCTATGAAGCTGCATTCTCTGGCTCCAATGTCCTGTGATGCAGGAGGCTCAACATCCCGAGATACAGCACCCACCCTCTCAGAAATAAATGGAAATAGTACATCATTGCATTCCAGTTGAGATGGAAAATCTTTCTCAGATGCTAGATATTCCTAATTCAAATACTGCCATCTTTGGTGTTTAACTAGTTTACAGAAAGACTCAGAAAAGCTCCAAATAATAACATATTGAATATTCTTATATTTAAACTGAGGTTTGTCACCAGCCATCTTATTAACAATGATCCAAATTTAAAATTGTATTGTTTAACTTAATGATTTATTTGTTGGTGATGGTCTCTAATGGTCAATCATCAAGACAGAGATTAGCTTAATATGAATTTATCAAGAAAAGATACATGTTCGCAAGTTTTCCTGGAAGGATTTATATTCCTTGCAGACAGCTGGTCATTTGCATTCTTTTAGCGAGTCCTTGAGGTCACTTGGAAGTTTGTCTCAGGATCACCTGAGTAGTGCAAATGACTGTGGAACCTTCTTGGAACTGCTGAAGGACTGGGTTGTAGGCAGGAGATGTCATATCCCTCCCCTCTGCTGAGAGAGACTGTTTAATTTTGACATAGATGGCCTCTTTGACCCCTCTTTTGAACACAGCAAAGTCCACGTTTTGGACTGAGAGGACTACAATGTCCACATTTTTGGACAGAGAGTCCAGTTGCCTCTTGAAAAAGTACCTTTGGGATGGCCTTTCAAATGTACATTTGGGGATTGTAGCAAGGCATTTTACATGCGTACATGTGCGCACAGGGCCACGAGGACAGACACACTGCAAATGGGGCAGGGGTAGTGCCTGAGTGATACTCACTAGCCCTGCCCCATTCTTGCGTGGTGCAGTGCCTTGTATCTGCACCCCGCAGCACGGCAGCGGCCATTTTTGCGCCCCTGGTTTTTGCGTGCCAGAGGTGGCACTCAGAGGCGCCTCCCTGCCCCCCCTCTGAGAGCACCACAATGCTGATGTGGCCCTGGCACTTTGCGATAAATAAGTGGGGTTTGGGTTGCGGTTTGGGCACTCGGGCTCTAAAAGGTTCGCCATTACTGTGTTAGCCAAACTCCTTGAGAATGGGGTGTCTACAAAATGCTTGCCTAAAGCCAGAAGCAAGTTTTGACCAATGGTTAAATCTGCTGATCTAGCCATCAGTCAAAATTCTCTCCTTCCCTGCCCCAGTTCAGAAGAATAATAGGGGATGAGATTGTTTGTTTGTTTGTTTGTTTGTTTGAAAAAAAATAAAATTGTTTTTAAAAGTATGACGGGAACATCTCTGCTCTGGTAAGTGTAGGGCAACCAGACAGGCACATTCACTAATTTCTTTCCTAAACAGGTCGCACACTGTAAATGAAGACATCACCATTTGGTGGCAACCTAGAAGAGTGGCTGCAGAGGCAAGATAGGGAATACCAGTTGAGACATGCATATTGGATGCCAGTATATTTTTATGGCTTCTCAAGAATGGATGATTTCTGTTTTTGGCTCAGAGGTGGGGATGACCTTGACCCTTCTGCTTGAGCCAACAGCAACTGTAAAATTTATTATCTGTAAAATCTGTTAGAGCTTGTCATCCATTACCCTTGAGAGAAGTCAGGTGACTGCAGTAACTGCAAATAAGACCATACAAATAGGGATGGGACCAGCAATGGGACTAGAACATTTCATGCCAATCAAGTTTTCTATTGATTTCATGATGGGGAACACCTCAACTCAATAGTGGAGAAATGGTTAAAGTAACATTAAGCAACACCAGCTCAGCTTGTGAAAGGTAATAAAGTTCTGGGGCTGTGATGACAGAACTCGCTTTGAGCTATAAATTATAATAAAATCCTACTTCATACCCTTCTAATGACAAGGGAGCTTGATCATAAAGGATTTTAGTTTTGCTCCTTCTTATTCAAGGATCAGATTCCCCCAACAGGCAGTTAAGAGGGCTACTGGAGATCTGCATGGCTATTGGGTGCATCAAACACCAAGACATCAAATGTTTCTCACCACTCAGAAAAAAATCAGAGAAGCCTATGTTACAATGCTCACCATACGTGCTACCTTTACACTGTGTGCCAGTGAATGATTTAGATATTATGCACACATCTGGATACTTCTGGCTTCCTGGGGTCCATAGCTAAAAAACGATGGTCTCTATGGCTTTCTTAATACTGTTGTTTTGTAATCCTGATCTGACTTTAGTGGGTTAAGATTGCAATACTGTAAAATAAAATAGGCAAGCTTTGAACAACTCTGAAAATCTAACACAAGGAATCTTTGCTATGTATTTCCAGAGTTCTTGACTGTCTTTGCTTTTTTTTTTGATCAGCTGCCGCTGCTAAGGCCAGAAACTTCAGGTTTATACTATGGTTAAAGATTAGAGGCCAAGTTTGTCTCTGGGCAAATTGAGATCTTCTGTTTCTTAGCTACACTAGAGAATGTTCAACAAACACATCTCCTCCAACAAAAGCACAGTCATTTGTATCATTCACTGAAAAGAGTTGTGTGTGTGTGTGTGTGTGTGTGTGCACATGCAACACATTTTTTTTTCTCTTAAGCTCAGAACTTCTGTGATCCTGGGTATTTTGGAAACCCCATTCTCCTAAAAGTCAAATAATAAAATAATGTATTACATCAAACATTATTACATCAAATAATGTAATTTGTACATGCAGAAAGATAGCAACAGGGGAAGGTTACTTTAAAACAAAACAAAGCAAAACCCTTCAATTTAACATTAGCCCTTTATGTCTTGCTTAGGCCCTTGCCTTTGGGCAATTCAACCCTTAGTCCCTTGTGACAGGTTGTGTGTGCATGTGTGTGTGTGTCTGTTTGCCTCTCTTAATGTATTCCTCCCTCTAAACCCACCTTGCATGGGAAAAGGCCATAGCAACAAAAAGCAGACTGTTCCTTGTTCATGAATATTAATCAGTAAACTCCCCCCCCCCCCGGGGTTTGAAAAAGGAGGCTCAGACCATCCCTTCCTCGCATCCCAATTGTGCAGGACCAGAGAAGAAAACCTAAAAGTCCTGGGAAAACTGACACAGAGGCTGCCCTGACTAGAGGCCTTCCCAGCAGGGACAAGGAAAACCCCAAGGTCAGGGGCCAGAGAAAGAGGCAGAATCAGCTATTGTTTCTGCTGTGTGTCGCTGAAAGCTAAAGCTTCATGGACCCTTCTGAGCTGCATTTTTGGCTATTTAACCTTAAAAACAAAAGGCTTATTTATTCACACACACACACACACACACAGAGGCACGCAGGCACATACACAATCCCCCTTCATTGAGGGCTTCTTTTCCCTCACCCCAAGTCGATAGCAGTGACATATGAAGGCAACCCCTTCCAGAAGCCTAAGGCCTATTAGACTACATAAAGTTCAGAAGGAAGAGTGCCTATCTTTTCAAGATCCTCTCTATTAAATTAGATCCCAGAACTGCGGTTGGACAACAGCTGTAATTCTGCCCTCCAGGAAAAATCTGTTGGCTCAGTTCTGGTATGGAAACCAAATTACTCAGAACTCTTCAGAAATATCCTCTTCCTTAATTCTGTCCCCCTTTCGTTTTTCTCAGCTCTGACTTTGAATCTTGAGTTTTGGGGGGGGGGGGGAAACAAAATAGAAACTTTGTTTGTTTCAAGTAAGCAATTGTGTCAGACCAAAGATCGTGTGTGTGTGTGTGTGTGTGTGTGTGTGTGTGTGTGAGAGAGAGAGAGAGAGAGAGAGAGAGAGAGAGAGAGAGAGACTTTGTGTCAATGTTGATTCTTGACAACTTCCTAGACTAGTTCCAGCAGTTTTCAAGGCAAGATTTGAAAGCGGTTTGCTCTTGCTAGGACTGACAGATTGGTCCAAGGTCACCCAGCTGGCTAAGCCCGAACTAGAACTCACCATCTCCCATTTCTAGCCTGGTATTTTAACCACTATACCAGTGGTGGCGAACCTATGGCACGGGTGCCAGAAGCGGCACTTGGAGCCCTCTCTGTGGGCACACGTGCCGTTGCCCCAGCCTCGCCTCCTCCGGTGACCCCCTCCTCACCAGCAGCCCACCTGGAGGAGAGTCGCCCCCGAGCATGGCCCACACAGAGCAGCGCAGCCAAGGACATGGCAGCCAAGCGGCATAGACGAGACTCTGCCCTCACACCCCATCATGCACAGTTGATGCTGTGGGGCACGGGCAGAGGGCATGGCCACCATGGTGCTGCTGGGCTGCCTGGGCGATCTGCGGCGGGCCCTGGAGGTGGTGAATGGCCCTGCGGGCAGGCGGGGTGGGGGCGGGGCAGGGGGTGGAGCGGGGACGGGGCCAGGTTTTGGGCACTCGGTCTCTAAAAGGTTCGCCATCACTGCACTATACCGAACTGGCTCTCTAAGATCATTCAGAAGTAAAGTAAATTCACATGAAAAAGCCCCCTTGAATAGTTTCTCTGTTTCAAAAAGCTGTATAACATGTAAACATAAGCCTTTTGCACCTGGCTTCTGTGGGTGAATCTTAAAGAGAAGAGGAGAGGCAAGGCTTGCCTCTGCCTATCCTTGATGCTTATAATGAACAATTATGTTGAGAAATCAAATTACCCAGAAAGGCCACAAACTGCAAACAAACAAACAAATGGGTGATTTGTTCCCAAATAAGAATCAGTAATACAAATTAAAAAGAGACTTATTTTCTACAAGGTTCTGTTAAATTCCCTGCAAGCTCACCTTCAATTCATTTGAATTGAATAGATTAACAAAGCTGGAAAGCGGGCAGAAGACAGCAATCAAAATGACCAGGGCTTTTTGGCCTGGAAAAAGACAACTCAGGAGGGACATGTATATTGTCTCTCTGTTTCAAAAAAGTGGGACAAAAATCCTCCAATAGCCCCGAGTGGAAGGAGATTTAAAAGAAACCAACCAAAGCATTCCTTCACACAGGGTGTAATTAACAAGTGGAATGATGGCCAGCAATCTGGATGACTTTGATTGAATAAATTCAGGGTGGGTGGGTGGGTCTATTGGGGGGCAATTGGTCTTGAAACTCAATCTTCCTCTGGGTTGAGGCAGAAACTTCAAAAGAGCAATTGCAGAAGGACCATGGGACAGGAGTACGTCTATACCCTCAGCTTGCAAGTTCCCCAGATGCATCTGGTGGACTACTAGGAGAAGCACTGGTCTAAGATGGGCCTTGGCCTCACGCAACAGGGCTCTTCATACGTTCTCCTCATTTATTCAATATTTGAAATAGCTCTGTTATGCTATTCTTGAGTCTATGTCGTGCCTTGAGGAAAAGAAGTAACTCTTTCCTTTAACAGCGTATCGGGTTTAAGAGACAGATCTGTTACCCATTGCTGAATCCCCAGAGACTGCCCACTGACATCTTATTTGACATCCACCAAACTCTGTTTCCTAATTTTGTACGTATTAGAGTCTTCAAATGTTTTAAAAAATGAATAGGAAGTTAGATACTGCAAAGCAATGCTTCTACAGTAATTTAACTTGTATTTCTAATAATGCATTGACATAATGACATAGTGACATAGAGGGTGACAGAGAAACCTGGAGATACCTTTAGCAAAGGATTGCAGCCTAGGGCTTCATTTAACCTGCTACTCAGTGGGACCTTTCATTGCAACTCAAACCCAAATTCCAATTGTGCTCCGTGGCCCAAAATGTTGGGGACCCTTGCCCTGATATATGACATTCCAGTTCTATTGGCCCTGAAATGCTCAGCCCTGCCTGCCAGCGAGCAGATGAAACAAGTTGGGCAAATCCATGATATCACAGAGGATGTGAAATCTGAGCCACGCCTGACTGAGACATTGAACTCCCCTAAGGAAATAGGACTCCACACCCAAGATACTCCAAGGAGCTCAGGAGAAGAAGGCTGAGAGAGCTGTGTGTTAACAGTATCTGTGCACTGTCCTGGCATCCCAAATCAGCAGAATGTATTCAAAATTGGGAGGTTGAAATGGAATGTCTGTTCAGAAGGATGGAATGCCAAACCTTCCTGTACCGTATTCTCAACTAATCTAAAAACATCCCTCCCATTTTAAAACTGTTTTTTTAAAAATTAGTCTATTTTAGTTACATGCTGTGTTTTCTTCCCTATTTCTTTCACCAAGGCCTCTGCAATGGGATTTCCAAGGACAACAAACCATGAAGATTTGTTACCTCTGGCAAACTTTCTGGAGCAAATAGCATCTCTCTAGTTCCTGTGGGGAGCTTTAGAGAATGCCAATTCTGCTGAAAAAGGAGAGAGCTGCCATCTTTCTCTGCTCTTTCCATGTACTTCAGCTATTGGGGAATTTCTGTTTCTATACTCTGGGTGAGGCATATGATATCCAGTTTGATCTAGTGGTAAAAGTACCAAGGTAGAAAGTGGGAGACCGTGAATTCTAGTCTTGCCTTAGGCTGGGTGACCTTGGGCCAGTCACGCCCACTCAGCCCAACCCACCTCACAAGGTTTTGTTGTGAAGAAAAACAGGAGGAGGAAGGGTTGTTAGGTATGTTATCTGCCTTGAGTTACTTATAAAGTAATAAAGGCAGAATAAAAAACTAACAAATGAAAATAAATGAAATAAATTAGGACTACCAAACAAGCAGGATCTGAAGGGGAAAAGATTGCTTGGAGCACTTCTCTTCCTGGGATTGTGCCAACAGATGCAAGGTGCACAACCATGCACGCCATGAATCACTTTTTCCTCCTCAAATCCAGATTGCTGTCCAGCCCTCATATGGATTAGTCTCCTTTCTTTGTGGGTTGGGATATTATTGGTCTATAAATGCATTTATTTCCTCCATTCTATCCAGTCCTTCAAGAAGGGCTTGGAAATGTCTCTGACCATTAGAAACTGTGTTAAGAGAGTGCACTTCAAACAAATAGAAGTAGGAGATGCTTCCCATCTCTGAGCAATTTTTATGAATAGAGGTAAGAGTAAAGGTGCTGCTCCTGGCTCTTTTATGACTCGTGGACTTCAACTCCCAGAATTCCTGAGCCAGCAGAGTTGAAGTCCACGAGTCATAAAAGAGCCAAGGTTGCCTACCCCTGCCCTAGTAGAACCATTGGGAGTGCACTCTGCAAATATTATTCATATCTCCTTAAATATTCCCTCTACCTGAGACACCCTGAAGTGGTGTTCTAACAACTCCTGAATTTTATCAAGGTGGGTAGGAAACAGAAACAAAAACAAATTGCACTTTTCACTTTGCTTGTCTTTTTGCTTTCAAGCATGCGTCCAGGGAAAAGGCCTTTACTATGCAAATCCTGGGCCTCATTTGTACAGTTTTTAGAGGTGATCTTCCCATAAAAAAAGCTATTAAGGAGGAAAAGAAATATTTTAAATTAGAAAGAGGATCCCAAAGTAGAGAAAAGAAAGTAATGGCCCAATCTGGTCTGTTCACATTTAAATTCCACTGAATTGGGGATAGGATTACTGTATTGCTTAAGAAGAAAATTCAGCTTGACCCAAATTGGCTTCTGCTCTGTAATGGGAGCTTTGTTTCCTACTATTCTCCTACATCTTCCACATTGTATGGAGAGAATCCCCTGGGTCTCTCCAACAGACTACCTGATTGACGCCTTTCCACAAGAAGAGTTCCTTAGATATAACCCCAAGGTTGTCATCAGTTGTGCTGAAAGATGCAGTAAAACCGACAGCAGTCCTTCAGTTTATAAGCCAGCTGTAATATTTCAGGGCATAAATAAGTATCCCTGAGTGGGCAAGTAAAGCTAGACTGGTTTCAGACTGTGTGTTTTTTTTTTAATTGGCCTGCATCTAGTCTCTTCTGTAGCTCTGTTTGGCTTCCCTGCTTTGATATATAGTCTTGCTAACCCTCTGCTACTGCATCTAATTTTCCTGATTCTTCCTTAGCATGACATAAGATGTCTCTAGCTGGGATTAGCCCCAAAGGAATCATTTGTAAGTCAATGAGGCGCCATTCTTAATGCAAAAGCAAGTTTTTAAAGCCTGTTACTTTATCTGAT
Organism: Protobothrops mucrosquamatus; assembly: GCF_001527695.2. Lineage (NCBI taxonomy): Eukaryota > Metazoa > Chordata > Lepidosauria > Squamata > Viperidae > Protobothrops > Protobothrops mucrosquamatus. The sequence goes on along the minus strand of NW_015388189.1, from coordinate 52,714 downwards.
TAGCCAAAATCTTTGCAAAATGCTTCTGAATGGGAAACATTCTCCTGTGAGATCTTCTTCTGAATGGAATAAAATTGAATATAAAGTATTAAAAGGGCCTCATTCTGAAAAACAGGAGAAGAGGCTCTTTTAGGAGACAGATACAGATGGTGGTCTTGGGGCAAGGATATCTGAAAGGCAGCATGAGTGATAATCAACACAGGGCAATCCAAAAATCCACAGACTCAGTCAAACCAAAAGTTAAATAATTTAACAGCACACAACCCATAGAATCACTGGGATTGATTCTAAGTCCCACTGAGTTCGGTGGATGTGTAAATTTGCACTCAAGAGTTTTTAATTTTGCGTGCACTGTGTACCTATAATTCATAAGGTGCTTTCCAATTCTGTTCAGCTTGAGTGGCAAATATTTATATCTCTCTGAATTTTCATTCATTTATTCATTTTCGCCCATCATTATTTTGATAAATAACTCAAAGTCGTGATCATAGCTAATACTCCTTTCCTCTTCTTATTTTCCCCCAAACAACCCAATAAGGTGAGTTGGAGAGAAAGAGGTGGGGGTGGGGAATATCACCCAGCTGGCTTTCATGCCTAAGATACGGCTAGAACTGCCTCCTGACTTAACCACTAGGTCAAACTGGTAAAAGCAGTGACATTTTTTTATTTTGTATCTGAAAAAATATAGCAGATAAAAATAGAAAGGACAACTCTATAAAATCATTATGCAAGCAAGGAATACCCTCAAATATAGTCCAGACAACTGTAGATACTTGTTTGCTTCACCCAAATGAAGCCGCAGCCTTTTATTTTTAAATGGACAACTGGTTTCTAATTCAGTAAAAACTTTAAAAAACTGTATCTGGCTTGGAAACACATGTCTTCCCTATCTGTGTGGTGGCTATGCAGATTAAAGGGGTGCTTTTTAAAATGCGAAATTCTCTGACATGCTTTTGTGCATTTTGTCTAAACTTCAGTAAACTGACATTTGTCTCTTCAGCTGTATGGAAAACAAAAATTGCTTGGCAGTGCAGCATCTAGAACAAATCATTTGGGAAGTGAGCAGATATGGCAAGCGTTGAGATCCTTTTAAGATATCAATAGTCTCCTTTACTAACAGAGAGGAGTGAAATAGAGTTTGTGCTAGATTGGGTCTGAGCTGGGTTTCCTGTCTTGCTTGAAAAGAGAATTTCATTGTGTAAGACAGAATTCCCTTTCTCATATCCTTTCTGCAGTCATCTTCATATGACTACAGCTTTACTTATCTGTTCACATTCTGGCAAAATAATGCTTAGGATCATCCAGCACAGATTAGAGCCCAACATGAAAAAAAGAAATTCCAGATTTCAAGGGAAAGGGTGACGAACACAAGACATTTTTGCTTATGCCTGCTGGATAATTGAGAAAGCCAAACATTACCAAAAATATGTGTTTCACTGATTACAGAAAAGGCCTTCACTTGATCAGATCAAGCTGTGGAATGTGCTCAGATAAATCCCAGAACATCTCATTGTTCTCGTAAGAAACCTATACGTAGGTCAGGAAGACACAGTACAGACAGAATATGGTGGCTCGGACTGGCTCCAGGTTGGCAAAGGAGTGTGATAAGACTCTATTCTTTCGTCTTATTTGCTCAATCTATACTGTATGCTATATACTAGGGAAAGCTGGATTGGAAGAAAATGAGTGTACAGATAGTCCTCAGGTTACAACCACTCATTTAGCAACAATTCAAAGTTATGTTGGTGCTGAATGAAAAGAACTTACAAGCAGTCTTCAAAGTTGTGGTGACTGCAGTGTCCTTGCAATTACATGATCATGATTCAAGCACTTGGCAACCAGCTTACAAATACAATGATTGCAGTGTGTTGGGGGTCACTTGAATGCCTTTTGTGACCTTTCCTGCCAGCCTCCCACAAGCAAAGTCAATGGGGAAGCTGGCAGGAGATTGCAAGTTGCTCCCACAAGTTGCTGTTGGTTTTCCTGCTTTTTCTCCCAAGCAGCTCCCGGGCAAAATGGGAACTTCATACTCTGTAGCACCCACCTACCCATAATCTATACTATGCACCTGTGGCACCAGCACATCCACCCCTACTCCATAGCACTCACCTATAGGTCTCATCTGCCCCTGCTTAGTTCTTGCGTCACAGCCTTCTTGGCTAGAACATGGTTTCACTCCCTCTTCCCATGTCACAGTCACATGAGGTCCTCATTTAATGACCTGCAGTCCTTGTTTAATGACAGCAATAGGGGCCACTAGGATTGTCATCACTGAACTGGGTGATCATGTGACATAATACTACAACTGCATTGTTTTGCAACAGAAATTGTGGTCCGAATTGTCATATCCAAATACTTCCTGTAGTTTTGAAATTGGAGGAAGAAACATTAATAACATGCACTGACAGGTTATTACCCTGACATTACCCTGACAGTAAAAAATGCAAAGGATCTGCAAGCTGTAGTAATAAAAGTTAAGATACAAAGTGAAAAAAATGGGACGAAAATGAAAGAAAACTAAACTAATGACAAGGGTTAACCAGCCTTAGAAATGGCAATGAAGATATTAAAGTAGTAGATAGGGTTCTGCCTTTCAGGATCAATTATCAACAGTAAAGGAATAAGCAGTCAAGAAATAAAACCACAGACTAGCATTAGTACAGCAACCAGGAATATATTCAAATGCTATGACATTTCTATACCTATAAATAGAATCCTGTAAGCCATGATATTCCCCATGACACTTTATGAAAATGAAAATTGGACTCTGAAGAAGCAGGATAGGAAGATTATTATAATTTTTTATTAAAACTTTTAAACAAGAAGGTAAAAGCTAACATAAATTAATGGACAGTAAGAAAGAAAAAAGAAAAAGAAGTCAAAGAAAAAGAGGGAAAGAACAGGAAAAAAAATTAAAGGAAAGTTTTAAAAAAAACACAACTAAGTCATTTCCCATATTCCTGACAGCAGTTATAAATGCAAATATATTTTGACCTCTCTCTCTAAAGTTAAAATCATATTACTCTTATTTCCACAATCTATCATGTCTAATCAACAAAATTATAACTCACAAATTCATTTTTTCATCTTTACGCAAAAGCTTATAAGAGACTTCCAATTAGTAATAAATGTAATGTTTTTTCTCTAATCAAAGAGGTTAATTTATTCATTTCAGCAAAATCTGTCAACTTCACCATCAAGTCCTCCATAGTGGGGCGTGTCAGATCTTTCCATCTCTGTGCATACAGTAATTCATGGCTGTGATCATATATTGAAATAATCTTTCATGCCTTTTTTTCTCATTTTTATCTATTAATCCTAAAAGGAAATATTCCTTTTCAGTTGAATATTGATCTTTAAAATCCTCTGTATCAAAATCTGTATTTGGATCCAATTTATTTAGCATGATAAAATCACCAAGTATGATAAAATGTTCCTTCATATGGTTCACATTTCTAATACATTTGGATGCATTTAGACATTCTAGATCCAGGATGTCAAACTGCCGGCCCACGAGCTGGTTGCATCATGTGGAGGCCGTGCCCACCCCAGCTCCGACAATGCGAAAAAAGTCACGATACATTGCGACACATCATGTGACGCAGCTAGTTTCTCTGGTATCACGTACCAAAAATACATCATGTGGTAAAAATTCTTTTTTGAGATCATAACACAATGTAAGCAGGATAAGAAGAATATTGCTGCTTTTGAATTTTGATGTTGGAGCATTATCTTACTTTGGACACATTATGTGAAGACCCAGCTCTCTGGAAAAGAGTCTACTGCTGGCAAAAGGTGGAAGGAAGTACAAGAAGAGGATAGTGAGTAGTAAGGTGGACGGACACAATTACAGTGTCAATGAATGCACAGTTGGAAGACCAGAATGACCAGGTGAGGGACAGATCATCATGAAGAAAATCTATTTATATGATTGCTAAGAGCTGAAAATGACTTGATGATCTAGAATAATTGTAATAGTTGTAATACCTCTTTTGGAGCATGTAAAAATCAGACAAATAATTAAGATGGCTTGAGTCAGTCTTTCCCAGATGCATAGATTTCAACTTTTGGGTCTCTCAATGGCCATCTGGAAAGCATCCAGGTTGGAAAAACATGACCTTAGTTCTGCATTCACTAGAAGCAAAGAAAGGAGTGTCCTACTATTGTTGTAGGAGATGTTATCTTTAGCATCATTTGGCTCTCCTGAAAGAGAATGGGACATTCTGTAGGCAGGTGACAAGAGCCTTCATTGAATAGCTATGATTTTCTGGATGTAAAAGTGAAGAGCCCACAAGCAGAAACAGAAATTAAAAAGGAAGATGGTAGCAATGCCAAAAGAGGACATCTTTTTAGGAGGGAATTAAAGATTAAAAATTACATATGAGTTTGTGATGTACAATATCCTTGAAGTTTAGCAATGGAAGGAAGTGTTGATAGAGAAAGTTTAGCTGTATCCATAGAATGCTTTTCCTGTGCTGGATGTTTGAGGGTGTTTTAAGATGCAAATCTGGGTGGTTTGCATTTTAAAAGGAGGCACATTCACCTTAAATGGGTGCATTTATTTTAGAATCAGGGCTTCTTCAGCATAAGAAAAAAGCCAAAGGATTTTCCGGAAATTAAAAAGTAAAGGATGTCCACAGTACACAAAATCAATTCTGAAGTTTCTGCATATCCCCTGTAGTGGGATGAAGGTTTCAATAGAGCAGTATTTAAAAGTTGTTTTGAGAATCATCCGAAACTTGCATCTGTTCAGGTGCTGGGGATTATTGTATAACTCCTAGAATTCAAATTGCAAACTCAAGGATCTGGGACAGCTCCAGATTTGGTAAATAAAGCACAGATCCCAGTTTCCAAACTTGGCTTATTCTGGACACAATTATCTATGAGTCCCAGTTCAGATAAGTATTAAGCGTTCAACTCCTAGAGAGTGGTTAGCAATTTGTGTTAACTGGTCAAGCCAAATAAGTGCACATCAACTGCATTTATTATGACATAGTTTATTTATCCCAGCGTAGTTGTCCTTTCTCACTGGACCAGGGACAAAGAAACCTGCATTCATTTTCACTATATTGGTTAAGTTCTGGTCTCTTTAGAAAGATTTCTTTTCTCATGGAAAAAGCCATCTAGAAGACTCAGGACACAGAGCAGAAAATACAATGCAATGGCCCAGACAAGTCCCTGCAGTTATTCTGGCAACATTTTTTGAAATGGTTTGTCCTCACTAGGGCTGAGAGGGAGAAACTGGCACAAAGTCACCCTAATGGCTTTTATGCTTAAGGCAGGACTAGAACTCCATCTCTCCCAGTTTGTAACTCAATCCTTAATCCATTATACCAAAGTAATATTTTGATAGTTCCAACCTGGACATAATTGGGAGAATAACAGAAATTGTTCTTAGCACAATGGCCTAGAAGCAAACAGAAGACAATTTAGTATTGTCTGACCTCACAGAAAGGAATATAATAAATAAGAGATGTCCTTTCTTGTAGGAATAGTAGGAAAAATGCAGTGGTGGGATTCAGCTGGTTCGCACCACTTCGGCAGAACCGGTAGCTAATTTTTTGTTGCCCAGGCCCAGGATGGACTTCCAGAAGTGGCATCCACACAGAGAACCGGTTGTTCACATATTTGAATCCCACCACTGGAAAAATGTAATGGCATTACTTGGCACCCTTTAAATTGTACCTAAAATTAGCCCAGAACAACTGAAGTGAGCTATTACATAACAGGCATATTTCAATTATTTGAAAAAGAAAACTGTAAATGGGCTTTAGTGAATTCTAACTGGTAAACATTGCAGATGTTAATACTTATTGATCTTTGTAAAACCATCATGTCTTTGAGTTTAGATACATTTAGGTGACGGTAATATATGAAGTATTTTTTTTATTTTTACACAACATGTATCTGGCCTTTTTAAACCTTTGGAATTATTTTTCCATAAAGATTTCTGAGGCTACTGAATTATTTTTAGGACCTTCTGAGAAAAGCTGAATTCTGCCAATGGTGCTAATGTCATTCTGTGTGTTGTGTTGGCATCAAACCCTGAGAGGAAGATCATATGGGTATTTCCAAAAAGTTTATAAAGCTCCATTCACGTGTCCAAACTCACCTAATTTTGCAAAAGAGAAGTCCACAATGAGTTTTTCCATGCAACATTTGTTGAGCTCATGGAAAGTTGAATTGTTTGGCACTTTTCACTAGACATCATGTTGATTCCCTGATAAAAACTCTTTATTTCCAGTGTACTGAGTGCTTCAGTACAGATGTTTTTTTTAAATGTTTTATTGATTTTCTAATTTTACATTTAAGTATTTGAAAAACTTCATGGCAGCTGGGTTAATCGATAATACAATGACATACAAGTATCTTTAGTGCAAGTCTCAAGCTGTTACATTAAAATTTTCCCCTCTTTTCCCCTTAAACTGTCTCCTGTTTAAACTAATACAATTCTTGTTAAATCACTTAGATAAAAATGACATTCTTACATTTATCAATCATTTTTGACATACATATCCTTATCATTTTAACATTCAATCTTTATAGACAATCCACGTCCTAATTAATTTTCCCCAGTTTTTAATTTCCCATTAATATTTAACTTAACATTTAATATTTCTAGTTTCCAAGTTTTAAATAACCAAAGTTTCCATTATCACAATACATCACAAAGTCTAATATTCAGAATACATATCTATTTGAATATATTCTATTTCTCACCATCTTACATCAACTAATTAATAATATGATATAACATTCTTATTTTCTATTAATTTCCAAACATCTTAAATTTAGTAACCAAATTTCTCTTGTTTCAGCGTCAAATATTTCCTCTCTTTTTCTCTTAATATCTATTATCTCATATTTAAGCTATTACAGTTTTTATTATATCAGCTAAATAAAAACATGTTTATTACATTTAGCAATATATTTTAGCTTATGCATATCTTAATTAGCTTTACATTCAACCTTTATAAACAGATCAATATTCAAATTTAACTTTTAATATTTATACTTCCAAATTTTAAGATAACCAAAGTTTTCTTTATCTCAGTTCATAACAAAATCTAGTGTTCAAAGTATGTATCTTGTCAAATCGAGTATATTCTATTTTAATCCTTACTGATAAATCAAAGCCCCAATTTTCTTCAGCCTTATTCTAGCTTTCTTTCTTTGCCAATTCATCTTCCATATCCGTGTTTTTAAATCATCGTATAGATCTCCCTCTATTATTATATATATTGTTTGAAACAAAAAAGGCCATCCAGTCAGCGTTTTTTTTAAAGGAACTAACAAATTGTCTCTCTATTTTTCTCTCCCAGCGTGGTTGTCCTGAAATGTTTATCTTCCCTTCGGTCTGTTCTTCTTAATCCTCAGGTTTCTTCTGATTTATATAGAGAGTCTTTTTTATTTTCAAAATTATCAATCGCTTTTCTCAGTTTTCTGTTAACTGTGTTTGTTGATCAGTTGAATCTTCTATCATAATAATTGATTGCTCCATTTCTTCTATTATATTCTGTGTAGTTAATTCTTTGGGTGTAATCAAAGTTTGGGTTCGTATATCTAGGCTGACATCTTGTTCTTTTCTGTAGCCTCTTATTTCATCAGTGGCTTTAAGAACAGTTTCATGAATTGCGTTCAACATAAATAAAATCTGTTCCTGATCCTGTCCATGTTCTCTTAGTGGTGTGGTTTAAAAGCTTTACAGTGATAGAAGGAAAATACTTTTATCACTAAGTATAGAACACAGCTGGGCTTCTCATAGCTGATTGCCAAGGTCACAAAAGTCTTATCTATAGTCTGGACTGCAAGCCAAGTGTCTTTCAGACAATAAGAGGTTATAATATCAGATTTAGCCACAAGATGTCGCCCATACCAGTTTGGATTTTTTTTAAAAAAAAACACCAAGATTTTTATAGTTTTTTCCCAATTTTACTTCTTTTTTGTAAGTAAAAACCCAAATCTTCAATAAAAATAGGAAATCTTTTAGTCCTCAAGTTTTGGAAAGGTAGAAATCCAGTTAAAATCAGGTTATTGTTTCAATGTTTTAAACTTCCCTGGATAGTCAGTCGCCGTTGTTATTAGAGGGTGGGATAGAGGTTCCCTTCCCTCTCTCCACAGGGGGAAAAATACTTTAGGCAGCTTATACAGATAGAAAAGATAATTAGGATTGAAGAGAGGTTCAGAGATCACCCAGTCTCATTCGTACTGCTTTGTAGATGCCTGGTGGTAAGTTTGACTTTGGTTGTCTGCAGCCTGGTGACGAGCCATATTTCTATGGCCGGTCTTTCGTCCACCGGTTTGGAGGGCTGCGCCAGATCGGGCGGAAGGGCTACCACCCTCCGATGATCAAGCGGGGATCCCCTCCTTGCTGGTCGCCCCTACAGGGCGACTTTCAATTCTTTCCAGGATCCTCCAGCAATGCGAAAACAGACATGGAAGATGGAGCTCGCCTTCCAAATGTCTGCGGTGGCCGCAGCAGCAAATCGGAAGTCTTTAGTACAGATGTTTTAATTGTTTTGTCCTATACAGGTTGTCCTCAACTTACGACCACAATTTATGTTGCTAAGTGAGAAATTTGTTAAGTGAGTTTTGCCCCATTTTATGACTTTTCTTGCCACATTTGTTAAGTGAATCACTGAAGCAGTTAAATTAGTAACCCAATTGTTAAGTGAATCAGGCTTCCCCATTGACTTTGCTTGTCAGAAGGTCACAAAAGGGAATCGCACGACCCCCAGGACATTGCAACTGTCATAAATGTGAGTCAGTCATCAAGCGTCTGAATATAAATCACATGACCACGGGGATCTTGCAACGGTTGTAGGTGTGAAAAATGGTCATAAGTCATTTTTTTCAGAGCTATTGTAATTTTGAACAGTCACTAAGTAAACTGTTGTAAGTCAAGGACTATCTGTATTCACTATTTTTGTTAAAAAAAGTTGCTTTACAGTTTTTTTTAAATATAGAGTTATTAAGAGGATGTAGTAAAATGACTTTTTTGTAAATGTTTTAACTTTTAATATCTTGTTTTAATATTTTAATACTGGAAAACTGTCAGCCTTGGCTGTCTGGTGTTGGTATTTCTTTGCTCTCTTTTCTTATGGCCCTTCATCTTTCTACTAGATTTGGATTATCCTTCAGACTCTTTGGTTGAGGACTATCCTCTTAAAGCAGAAGGGATGGCTACATCGGACAAAATTGGAGATAAGTGAACTTTTCTGAACGTTTATTGGACGTTGGTCGCCTTAATGTTTGCTTTCTTCCTTCAGCTGAGTGTGTTGCCTGCAGCACTTGCTTAATCTGAGTTACGTATTTCAGGGAAGGTATCATGAAGGTGGATCTATTAATTAGCAGGGTACTTTCTGCCAAAGAGATGTTGGATTTATTCCTGTGCATCGCCCATAAGTACACAGTGAGTGACAGATTAATCCCCCAAATTGGCCATTTTATTTAGTGGTGATGAAAAAACATATTAATGTTTCCTACTTAGAAGTGGGTTGACACAAAATTAAAAATCTTGAAAAAATGCTGAGACTGACGTTTTGAAGTGACTGGAAGAGAGGGGGATTAATTTCATTTACAGTAGTTGCAACTACTCCCTACTGAAGTTGCTGATATTTGAGCACTAACAAGCCACCCTACTGTAGATGTCTGCCAGCAGTTTGGGCAAGTATGCTGAGTGGCTGACACACTGAGCTGTGCTTGGTTGAGAAAGATCCAGAAAGGGGGGAAACATTGAGAACTGTAGAAATTACATGTCTAGAACTGGGCTAGAGCCATTGGGTGTGTGGGAAATAGAGTTCACAAGAGGGAACTATGTGTTGTTCCTGTATGGCAGTCCTGTTGTCTCTTTCCTTTTCCTAGACATAAAGGGATACTTGAGTCTTGTGATGAACAAACATCTGCTTGTTTATCCCTCTGTATGTTGGGTGGGAAGCTGAAGCAGAACCAGGGAAGATCACAAGATTCAACATGCACCCCAAGCTGCTCTCATTCACGCTCCCTTCTTAAACCAGATTTTAGAGAGGAACAGATAAGTCCTATTTTAGAACTTGGAGAAATGGTTTGCCAAGAAACTTTTTCCAAAGCTGGTGAATTGCTTTGAGAAGTAGACAGTCAGGTAATTTGAATGATGCCTTCTGGAGTCCTGTGACAAGGAATAACTTATGTTTTGGATCTCAAGCAAAAACATAACAGTGCATTCAGAAAGTATTCAGACCCCCTTCACTTTTGTCAATTTTGTTAAGCTGCAGCCAGATCCTACAGCTGTTGAAATTCATTTTTGTCTCATTAATCTACACTCGATATCCCAGAGCTAAATTTCAAGTGTTGTTGCAAAGGGTCTGAATACTTATGCCAATGTGATATTTCAATTTTTTCTGTTTAATAAATTTACAGGCATTTCTAAAATTCTGTTTTCACTTTTTTCATTATGGGGTATTGAGTATAGATTAATGAGGGGAAAAAATGAATTTCAACAACTGTAGAATCAAGCTGCAACATAACAAAATTGGCAAAAGTGAAGGGGGGGTCTGAATACTTTCTGAGTGCAGTGTACTTTGCAGCACATGGGTGTTGGGCAAACATAGCAGTTAGGTCTTTTCCCAAGAGCACATAGCTGCCCTCCACAGTTAACCACAATCCTGGGGGGAAAAGTGTAGGAGTTGTAGACATGTAGTTATATCTGCATCCCCATGAGCTCCAAAACACCTTTTTGCCTTCAAATTCAAAGCACAGCATAGCTCTAAATCTTAAAAAAAAGCCACTAGCAAAACCTGTTTTCTCAGAATTCATCCCTGCAGACAATGAGATGCATGATGTGACAAGAATACAATGTGTCTCCTGAGTGCAGTGACTTCTCCTTTTATGTACTTCTCTACACAGCCTTAAATGCCAAATTAAACATGTTCTGCGATAAGCCTACCAGAGCAATAAAGAAAACAGAGATCTCTAGCAAATTCCACAACCAAATAAATAATTGTACAGAGTCCTAAAACATTCAGACAATGATATAAAGGCAGTTATTTATATCCTTCCTAATCGTGACAAAATGTTTTGCTATTTCAATAAAAATCAATCTTACGATAACCTATGTTTCCATCATTTAAACAAGAAGTAACAAACTTTATCATTTTTTTTGAAGCACGCCAAGTAAGAGTCACGTCATAGGGAGCATAATCTTTCTTCAGAAATCAGCATTATCCCTTGCTTAAGGAACTGCCAAGAAGCACTTCGTGACATGCCTTTAAAAAGCATGATTGACATCCACTTTGAGAAAGTGAGAGCACAGGTAATACGTCCAATGGATCTTAATGTGTTTTGATATTTCCCCCTCAAAATATATGTAGTGCTATTAAAAATTAGTCGTGGAAAATCTCAGAAAGGCCTCTGTGTAGCAAGAAACTTGGAAATAGCACGTGTTTGAATCCCTTTCTAGATATTCACATTAGTTTATCAGGACTCCAGAACAGCTGTTTTGATACCATCAGAACCTTCCCTTCTCTAAGCCAATGTTCCTTCCATCTTCTCCACATTTTCTACAAAAGAAACAACTTCTTTCACTTAAAATTGTACTATGAGCTATCTGCAACTTTAGATATACACACATCTTCACCTCTCTGAAAATCAGCATAGAAAAGTGAAACTTCTAAATATTTTATTTTGACTTAAATACAATCAATAGCCAAACCTGGCTGACAAATGGTCTGGTGGTCTGGAGGGTCTTTTTGATGAAGCTGAATAGGCATCAAATTGTTTTCAGCTAATTGGCTGGAGGTCATTGTTTCAAGGATGAGCAGCATACTGGGCTTATTTGATGACTGGGGCTCCTGACTTTCTTCTCTCCCCATTCTCTGCTCCTTCTCCTCTACTCTTCCTGATGCTGTTACTGCTAAACTCCAGGAAAGTAATATGGCTATAGCTATTGATCTAGCAAGAGCATTAAGAGGATATTCTTGTCATGCACAATAAAGAGAGAGTGGCTGTTTCCCCATCAGGTGCAAGGAATGGTATGCTGTATTATATAATATGGAATATGAATACTAGATGTCTGTATATTTGAAAGCAACGACTGAGGTATCCAAATATGCATGCCTGGTGCAGCCTGATTTCTCCTTCTTAGACCTCCACTACCAATCGGACCACAAAATGAAGAGGCTCTGTTCCTTTCTAGATGGGCCTTATTCACTCAATTAACACAAAGAAGGGGTGTGACAGGGACCAATTTGAGGAAGACACAAGTGGTTGACGTCATGTATCTTATATTTTAAGAAGTCATGCATGAAAGAAATTTGGCTATAGACCTTCATATTCCTTTTAGTATAACCCATTTCCTGATAACCAAGGGGTGTCAGTTATGGGAACAAACCTAGTGGTGACTGAAGGAGTTTCCTACCGGTATTCATATCTGAACTCTTAAATCTAAAGTTCCTTCTTAATCATCTGGTGATTAAAAAATAGAGCTGGGTGAAGAGATCCAAATCAGACTAATATAATGTAGGATAGGGAAATCTAACCCGTTCCCTGTAATACTCCTCTCTTATGTGAAAGAACTGGAGAGGTGGAACAGATTCAAAGGAATTTTCCAAGCTCACATTTCATCCCTCCTTTCAAAATAGTTTCAGCTAGGCTTCTCCGGCCTGGTGCCTTCTAGGCCTGGTGCCTTCTAGAAGTATTGAATTTCAATTCCTCTCATTCTCATGGCATTGTGGTTAGGGAGTTGACGTTCCCTAACCACAATGGGAACAATGAAGAATAAAGCACTACCCTCCAGTATAGCTTTTCTGGAGAATGAGTAAAAGATGAAAAGAAAAAGGACACCTCTTAACAAGAGAAGGAGCTTTTCCACTGGGGGGCTGATTCACAGCAGACCAGTGCCTGGCACTATCAAGCCACTGTTCTTTCTGTCAACCTGCTCAAAAAAATATATAACCCCACACAAGAAGCTACAGAAGATCTCTCCTATTTGGAGAAACTGCCAGACGGACTGGGAGGGCCTTGTTTCCACAGCCCACCGTCCCTCAACTAAAATCAGCTTTGTAAAAACCCACTTTTGCCATTCTTGGCATTGGAGTATCAGATCCATCCTTTATTCCCATGATGTACATTATACCTTATCTTTTCTATGATCTCTTTCAAGTTCTATTACAGTGCCAGGGCTCTGGAGTAATATTACCACAATCAACACTATTATGGGCATATTCTTGAGCTGGAGAATAAGGGAGTGAGCAAAGCAAAGCAACAAGCTAATTATATAGATGATAACCCAACACCCAGAACAGGGTGGCTGTTGCTAAGAATTCTGGGAATTGGTCTATACAACTGAACGGAGATTGCTTCAGCATTTTAGTGGGGCCCAAATGAACATTAGGAAGCATTTTTATCAGTTTATCAGGGATGGGAGAAGCCTCCTGGGGCATTAATGTAAATTTCTTTCTCATCTCTTGGGAATTTCAGATTTCCAAATTGCTTGAAGTCTGTCTTGCATGACTGCCTTATAGGAAAGCAGCAGGCAGGTGTTCACTTGAAGCCTTGCAAATAAAGGCAGGCAAGAACCAAAATAGCTAAAATAATTGTTAGTTGTGAAGTAAAGATTATTATTTCATAATGAGAAGTAATCTGGGTTAAGGATCACATAAATTCTTACCTTCTTTAAGGCCCTTGTGGACAACCAGCCTTTCTCTTTCCCATCCCTTCTTAATATCAGACTACTCTGAAGACCTATTCTGTATCTTCTCTTCCTATGAACTCCAGGCAAAGTGAATGAGAGTGTTTGAAATAAATTAGCACTAGATGAGCTACAGTATTAGCAAAGTCAAGCTATTATGGGTTTGTAACTTTGGCAAGACTTCAGAACAGGGATACGTAGTGAGGTTTTGCACAACTGGACATCATGCTTGTGATCACAAGCACTCATCTGATGCAAAACCAAGTCTGTTCTTTCATAACCTCCTTACTTAACTAGTTAACTAATTAGCAGTTATCTATCAAGTAATCTGTGGACTACAAACATCTGTTCCAGCATCTATCAGGCTGCCAGGCTTCTTCCTCCTCATCTTTGGTGGGAAGAGACCTGAGCGGGAGGGGAGGAAACCAAACCAGAGGAATCTACCAATTCCTGTCCATCAAAAATAAATTACTGGCCTATGGCAAGGTAGAAATGGCTACTGAGAAAGAAAATGTTATGCCAGCTCAAGACTGGGGGAAAACACTGAGGAAGAAACCTCCTTCTGATGTATTTCTGTGTTCAGAAAGCAAGGAGGTATCTGCTCCATTATGCCTTTTCTCTCAGACAAATTAGATTGGGGGATTCTGAAACTGATTATTTGTTGGTAAATTATCACTGAACCAATTGAAAATAACTTATTTTCTCCTAGGATTTTTTTTTTTGCCACCTTTGACTGTCCTTCCTTACACTGGATAATTATTCAGGCTGCTTTCTGAAGAGTATAAACAGAGACAGAAAAAAAAAGCATTCTTCTGTTCCACAGAAGAATCAGAAGATACTAGGAATAAACAGTCTTCTTTCTCTGGGTTATCCTGGTTTCATTTAATTCTATTTTTATCCATTAGTATCCATTAGTATTTTTGGAACAGGTTTAGCCTCAATGAGATTTCTATCCCTTTCCCTCGAATCATTTCCAATAAGGATATTAAAATTGTTGCAATGTTTGGCTGGATCATTGTGATTCTAGTGGCAATAAGTGACTGTTGCAAATCCAAGGACATTTATTCTTGGATTAGACTGAAAAATTGGAGGCACAGAAATGTTAATTGCCTTAATTAGGAAAAGGACAATCCTTTCCATATTAAGACAGAAAATTATATAACACCAACTGCTGTTTGAGAGTTTGCTAATCTGAATACAGATGTATAAACGTTGAAGGAAACTGGATGGGAGAAGAGATAATACAGTAACCAGTGAAAATATTTATGATGTTTGTATATTGACTGAAAAGCCATTGGGGTAAAACTTGGTCTTGTAGATGGTATGCATGGATCCCTTCCCTGGTCAGTGGCTCCTGTCCTATTCACATTAAGGTAAAAGTATGTCTTCACAGCAAAATGGGTGGACTCAATTAGAGTGGATATCACTTAAAAAAGCAGATCAGAAACAAATCATCATGGTGAAAGTCTATTCATGCGGTCACTAAGAACTGACAGTGACTTGATAGCATATAATTAAGCAAACAAGCCCTCATGTCGCAGTATACTATATGAGTATGATTTTGCAGATACAATTCAACTGTTATTTCCATTTTTTTATTTTAGAATATTTTGGAAGAGTCTGGCATTGGGTTCTAAATGAACTAAAGTTAATAAAAAGGCAGTCCTAAACCATTTTATTAAAGGTGAGGCGGGGGAGCAGAAAGTCTGTCAGCCACACTCAACCTTTGGTGATTCTATGGGCATATTCATTGCAGATTTTTTGCCAATAATACAAAAATGGTTTGCTGCTGTTTTTTTCCCATGGTTTTTCCTCACTTGCCAGTCTATTTTATAGCCCTGGTATTTCCTGGTAGTCCCTCATTCAGAAAACTAGCCAGGTCTTCTCCTATATGGCTTCTGGATCCAGATAAAGCCAATTTGAGGTTTCACAATGTGGCTTTTTAGTTACAGTAATCTTGTTGGAAATTTCAGTGCATCCCTGTGGTATATTAATTTAAAAAGTCATACATATGTTTCATATTTTCATTGTTGAGGTAACCCCAAAGTCACAGACATGTTTAGAAAGAAGTTAAGTTCTCTTATGTAAAGTAAGAGTTACATCCAGGAAAGTGCATAGGACTACAATTCGTGGTCTTCTTTGCCTATCTGTTCTTTCGTTTATTAATTCATGAAGTACTGTGCTTTTTAGTTTCATTACTAAAGAATAAAATAACACAGAAAACAGCACATCTATAAAAACTGCATAGGAATTATATATAACCTACAACAAAACACACCAATAATGCATGTCACAGAAAGCTAGAGAGGGGAGCGTTTGCTTTTAGAGAAAGATCAAAGTCTGAAGATCACCACTAAAAAAGATCTTTTCTCTGATAATTACTAGTTGCACCTTAGATGGGAAGGGATGTACAGATAAACCCCTGCAGAGGCAGATGATTTTGCCTAGACAGTCAGCTAAAAATATAAAGTTTCCTTTGCTCCCCTGTAGAGATTATTCAACTGGCATCAAGCTGACATCAAGTGGAAGCAGCATCATGCAAGTTATAACTGCTGATTTTCCATAGGCTGCATTTGCACCAATGCTCAACTCTATGTATCAGTGATTTCTAATTTTCCTGCTTAGGGTTCTTTGGTTGAAATTTTAGCTTTATTGTATTGTGGACACTCTCCAAAATCATGAGTTAAAAAGCCTTTTAATCCACACGTGTATCTTAGATTTTTTTTATTCATTGGGGCATCCAACCTGAAGGAAACCAAGATGACAACTGTCCAGGGTTTGAAAGAAGATACCTTAAAACAAGGGTGTCAAACTGCCGGCCTGCGGGCCAGTTTCATCATACCGGAGCCGCGCCCACCCCATTGCCGGCAATGGCGAAAAAGCTCCAATACATCCCGTGACGTCACGTGACGTCGCGAGTTTGACATGCCCGTCTTAAAATGTTCGATAAAGAGTAAAGTTTAGGGGAGGAGGGTAAAAATAGCACTGCATGTACATGCACTGACTAAATGAAGTTTATTACCTAATATATTGTGGGAACATTGACAGAAATCCCTGAAAAAAATGAATGACACAGAAATACTAGTGAATAATTCCATAAATTCTGAAAAAGAAATTGGAACCTCAACAGTCACATGTTAAACTGTGATGTTCTTTTCCACCTAGCCTTCTTTTACATTTCTATTCAATTGAAAGTATGACAGATGATTGTCAAGTGGGCACTGCATCTCAAATCATTTAATGCCCTAAGAAAACTTCATGTTTGGACGATAAAGAAGTGTACTGGGGCTCAATATTTATCAGTTTTCAAGAATTCACTCTTAATGTTTTACAGCACAGAACTTTATTTATGGTAAAAAGAGCCTTGGCTTAGCCTGGATAGGGGACTATCTGGGAGTATTTGCTTCAAATTTGTCAAACAGCAGCTTTCAGAATTATAATAATTAATGACTTGATCGATTCCATTTCTCATTCCAGATGTGCTTTCCCCTCCAGAAAACAAGGGGAAATTTTCACAGAACCAACCAAATAACCATATGTCTTCCTGTTAAGGGCAGACTCCCCCTCTTCCAGCCCTCACCCCTTTCTTTCAAAGAAGCTGGATTTTGGCAAAGTCCTTGTTTCGCCAATAATCCTGCTTCTTCCCCTTGTTTGCTGTTCCATAGCTGAGGTCTTGCTGGTTTCAAATTCTTTCAGTAATTAGAAGGAACAGCTTAAAGACTGACTTCAAACATGCAGCCCCCGATCTGCTGAGTAAACAGAAGACTTGAATAAGATCCCCAGAGGATCATTAAAGTATGTTCTCCTGACTTGGGGGAAGGGAGAAGGAGCCCAAATGTGGAATGAATCAACCGACTTTTCCCCTGAAGTTATGGCTAACAAGGGATCAGGTATTTATGTAAGATTTGGGGGGTGGGGAGAGCCATGAGGCACTGAAGAGGATTCCGACATTATGTCAAAATATTTCTCCAGCACATATGAAGCTTGATTTGTGCGGCTGTGTCAAAAAGTTTCTCTGGCATATGTGAAGCTGGAATTATGTGGCCATATCCCAATAGCATAAGGAGGAGAGCAGGGGAGAACCACAATAGGCTTCAGTCATCAAATATGACATGTGCACTGGTTAAAATTAATGTTAAATAATGTATATTTCTGATGAAAACCTAGATAGAACTTTCTTCAACAAGGCCAATATATATTTGCTTCTCATTGGATTAAGACTATGAATAACTCAAAGGACGTTCTCTGGAGCTTAGAGAAGGCTGGAGGTCTGGGCCATGAGAAGCCCAGAAACACAAGTGCCATGGCCCTCTCCTCTTCATGTTCTCTAATAATTGGCCCTTGTAGATCTATTTACTAGGTTATTGAATATAATATAATTGAACTGTGGTGGTCTAGTGGTGAAGACTCTTGCCTCCCACTAGGAAGGTTGAGAGTTCAATCCTAGGTAGTGGCAGATGTTTCAGGGATGGCATCTGGCCAATAAAAATTCAGCTCCATCCAATTTTCCGGACTCTACCCCAAATTGAGGGATCACAGGGTTGTAAAAAGGGAGGGTTTTTTTTAAAAAAAATGAGTTTAATATAATGCCATCAATACTTGTAGCTACTTGGTAGTCTTACCCTCCTTACTTCTGGCTCATGCCATTTTAAATTCACATTCAGCTAAACATATTCCAGTAATGAATACCATTAATGAGGGAGGTAAACTTTGGAAGACATGTCATTTGCCAATTTATTGCTGATTGGAGAGAACAGACATAAAAACATCCTCATGGGTGGGGGGAGAGTGAAGACAGATAGTAGATAATAGTAGGTTTTTTCCTGCTGTATAACCCCATAGTCTCTCCATAATCCTAGTTTTAGTGAACATTATTTGTTATAACATTCAATTTTTCAAAATATTTTCAAAAATGTGTTACTTTTCCACAAAAGGGGAATAATGCTGCCTTCTGTTTGTAACATCTAAAGCTTTTTGTTGGATAATTGCAAGATTCTTCTTCAATTCTTATGGGCGTTAAATGCCATTAATGAAAAAATATATATTCAAATCTAATGCCCCAGATCATTACAATGCTTGCCACTTGTTAAGGTCCATTTGTTTTCCCAGTTCAACCTCTCAAGTTTCTTTTAAACCCAGGAAAGGATTTTTTTTGCCTCTGTCTCCAATAGCAACATGTACAATATATTTTGAAGGTCATGCCCTTAGGTTGAGAAGGATAATTTACCATGAGTTTCTCAAAATCAGTTAAAGGACAATTTGTAAATTCCATTCCCAGTCTAATACATAGAAATGGGCTTATTTGAATCAAAAAGCACTAAGGTATTTTGTATCTTAATTGTTGTTTATCTCTTCTTTGTTTTAAGGTAAAGGATTTTATGAACATCTCTTACTTTTTATAACCCCGTCTTTCCACATGTGGCTAATTCTACATTGTTTGCAAAATTAGATATATCAAAACAGGTAAAAAAAAAGAGGCTAAAATATGTATAAGAGTTACATACTTGTGTTTCTGTTAGTTGTGTAACTTCCTAAGTCATTTTGACCCTAGGTTCATCTTTTGGAAGAAAAAAATGTCTTTGGTATTTTATTTTTTATTCTTGTATATATTTCATTTCTACGCACTGCTTGGATTGCCCTTCCAAAAATATTGAAGTTTTTTGTTTGCTTGTTGAAAAGAATGAGTGCATTGCAATTGAGCAATTAAATGTTAAGTCTGATACTTCTGCCAAATCTTACTTCTTTTTAATATGAAGAGATGATATCATATCACCTTCCAATAATGTAGCAAGTAATTTCTCCCCTGTATTTATCTCTGTGATTTTATTATTTATACATAATCCTATTGCTAAAGTTTCAATTACTGAATCAAATAATAAAGGGGATGATAGTCAAGTAGGAATATTATTCAATATCTCAAGAGGCATTGTTCAATAATATTAGAATTTCCCCTGATTCATAATTATTAACTCCCATAATGGCTTATAGATCTAATCTATCACATCTAAAACAAGTTTGCCAAATTAAACTTTTTGTAACCTTCTTTTCATAACCTTTTACACAATGCAAAGCTTTCAGGATGTGTAATAAGCATATAAATTAGTAAATTGGTTTTATAAAAGGGTGTAGCATTTATATTGCTTAAACATTAGCTTTAATTAAGATTGCCACATCTCCTTGATTTATTTATTTTCCCAGCAAAGATTTGTTTTCCAAAATACTCACCCTTAAATGCTTTTCACTCACCGTATGTTTCCTGTAGCATTTCTATATATGTAGCCTAAAAAAGTCTTAAATATTTTCATTTTTTTATGGCAATCTCTTAAACTTTTAACATTCAAAGAAATAACTTTATACTGGTTGTTCACTGTGATTATCTTTTCTTGCTAATATTCATTTAACCTTTTATTTAATTTAGATTATTTTATTTGGAAGCTCTTGAAAGGTTTGTGAAATTGATGCCTGTAACAATCTTATTTAGCAAGAAACTTGTCACATATTTCCCCCCCCCTCTGTCCTGTTCCTCCTCCACCTCCTTCTCCCCACTTCCTTTCCCTCCCCAGCCCTCCAGCCCTCCCACTCACATACATGAACTTCTTTCAGAAAAATGTTCACAGAGATTCTTTATGAGCCCTACTTGGTCTAAGGAAAGAATGCTATGCTGTAGCCCTCTCTCTTCCCTCCCAGCGAATCGTTGTTTTTTTTTAACATTCAGCCTTTTCCCCATTTTCCCTAAAGTTATATTAAAATAATACAATTCACAGAGTTCATTCTAGTATCGTTTCCATCTTCTCTTCCCCTTCTTGAAACTACAGGTGTCCTTCAGAAGCAGTGCAGGTGGTCATCCAAGCTGTTTATTTTTTGAAAAGTAAAAAATTATTTCCCTTCCTTGGGGCTTGAATATAATTAACCTGAATGGAAACTCCCCATTTTTTCCTCTTTTAGTCAGCGACTTCATAAGGGGGGGGGTGTTAATGTTCTCCTTTTCTGTAAAGTAGTTTGGCTGATGTCCTGAACTAACAGGACTATCTCCTTTCTGATTTTTTTTCTTCTAGTTTAGGGATTCTAAAATAATTGATTGATTGCAGACTCCACTTCCCCCTCCCCCCTTGTTCTCTGCTCTCATACATACATCTTTTTAGTTATCGTATTGATGTATTTATTCTTGTTGTGTTCCTTTGTCAGAGAACATAGAATATAGAATAACAGTTGGAAGGGACCTTGGAGGTCATCTAGTCCAACCCCCTGCTCAGGCAGGAAACCCTATAACATTTCAGACAAATGGTTGTCTAATCTCTTCTTAAAATCTTCCAGTGTTGGAGCATTCACAGCTTCTGGAGGCAAGTTGTTCCTTTGATTAATTGTTCTAACTGTCAGGAAATTTCTTCTTAATTCTAGGTTGCTTCTCTCCTTGATTAGTTTCCATCCATTGCTTCTTGTCTTGCCCTCAGGTGCTTTGGAGAACAGCTATCATGTCACCCCTAGTACTTCTTTTCATTAAACTAGACATACCCAATTCCAGCAACTGTTCTTTATATGTTTTAGCCTCCAGTCCCCTGATCATCTTTGTTGCTCTTCTCTGTACTCTTTCTAGAGTCTCAACATCTTTTATACATCATGGTGACCAAAACTGGATGCAGTATTCCAAGAATGGCCTTACCAAGGCATTGTAAAGTGGTATTAACACTTCATGTGATCTTGATTCTATCTCTCTGTTAACGCAGCCTAGAACTGTGTTGGCTTTTTTGGCAGCTGCAGCACACTGCTGGCTCATATTTAAGTGATTGTCCACTAGGATTCTGAGATCCCTCTCACAGTTACTACTATGAGCAAGGTACCCCCTATACTATACCTGTACATTTGGTTTTTCTTGCCTAAATGTAGAACCTTACTTTTTTCACCATTGAATTTCATTTTGTTAGCGCCCAATGTTCAAGTCTATCAAGATCATTCTGTATCTTAAGCCTATCTTCTGAAGTGTTGGCTATTCCTGCCAGCTTGGTGTCATCTGCAAATTTGATAAGTTCCCCATCTATCCCCTCATCCAAATCATTGATGAAGATGTTGAAGAGTACTGGGCCTAAAACAGAGCCTTGGAGTACCCTACTGCATACTTCCATTCATGTAGATGCAGTTCCATTGAAGACCACACATCGAGTGTGCTGGGTTAGCCAATTATGAATCATCTGGTGGTGATGCTGTCTAACCCACATTTTTCTATCTTATCAAGTAGTAGGTTGTGGTTTACTTTATCAAATGCGTTATTAAAGTCCAAGTAAATTATATCCACAGCATTTCTCTGGTCCACTAATTTTGTCACCTTGTCAAATAATGCAATAAGATTTGTCTGGCGTGATCTGTTTTTGACAAACCCATGCTGGCTTTTGGTTATTACTTGTTTGCCTCTAGGTGTTCACTAATTCATTGCTTAATTATCTTTTTCAGAATCTTCCAAGATATTGAGATCAGGCTAATAGGTCTGTAGTTTCCTGGATCTATTTTTGTTGTTGTTTTTTGAAGATGAGAACTACATCAGCTTTTTTCCAATCTTCTGGTAGTTCCCCGGTGCTCCAGGATCTTTGAAAGATATAGTTCAATGGTTCTCAGATCACATCTGTCAGTTCCTTCAGAACCTTGGGGTGTAGTCCATCTGGTCCTGGTGATTTGAACTTGTCTAGGGTGGACAGGTGCTCACTTACCATTTTCTTGCCTATCCTGTTTTTTACAGTACTGTTTTTGATAGGCTAGACTATTTTTTCCCTTTGTGTAAAGACAGATGAAAAAAACTAGTTAAGTCATTATTTTATTGTTCTATTATTTTACTACTCTTCTGTTTACACATCTCTCATTTTTCTTCCTTTTTATTATTGTAAGCCACCTAGAGTAGCCTTATGGCAGCAAAATAACAAACAAACAAATAAATAAAATTTACTCTTGAGCCTTGAGTAATAAAATGTCTTTTGATCTTTAGGAGTAAATTCTAGGAACATGTTCAAAACCCAATAATTTTTGATCAGGAAAAAATATTTTTTATAACCCCCCCAGTTATATCAGTTTTCTCATCATTTTCTCATATGACCTTAGATTATGTCTTCTACTCCAATCTTTTGTACATCTGCTGAATAGATACTGATATCTGAAACATGTTTTTTAAATTTTTCAGTGTTAACTGCATTCTCTCGCTAGAATCATATGCTTGGATGGCAATTTGAGTTGTGTCAGACATTTCTGCTTTGTCATTTCCTTAAATTGTTTATTAATAGCAGTGAGGACAATTAACCAGTGGAACAGCTTGCCTTCAGAAATTGTGGGCGCTCCATCACTGGAGGTTTTTAAGAAGAGACTACTAGACAGTCACTTATCTGAAATGATGTAGGTTCTTCTACTTGAGCAGGGGGCTGGACTAGAAGACCTCCAAGATCCCTTCCAGCTCTATTCTATTCTAATATATTTGGACATTCCTGCTAAATCCTCTTTTACTAAAGTTATGGATAATTCCCATTTCAGTTAAAATTCTTGCTTGAGTTGCTTAATCAAGATAGACTCTGAGTCAGAATATTCTTTAGTGTGGTGACTTATTTTAGGCCGGAAATCTTCATTTTGGATTTCTTCCTTCTCCTAGCTGGAAGGAGAATTACTGAGATTCACATATCTCCTGTTCTATCATACAGGGTTTAATGCCATTGCCTTTGCAGAACTCTTTTTCTTGACGTTTTGCTTTTCTTTGGAAAAAAAAAGTTTTACTAGTTTAGAAGGCTGAAATTTGTCAAATAAGTAACTGATTCATTATGCTGTCTTCTCCAGGAGCTGACCATTTGCCCCTCCTCCCATCATCTACCTAGTAAAGAGATTTAAGAAATCTATGCCAAAAGCTGGAGCTGGATAGTCAAATATTGTCCTGTTGCTACAGGGATTATTGATATGTCCAAAGGTTTGGGGATTGTAAATTTCAGGCCTTCTCTAGACTACAGATAGTCCTTGACTTGTGACCATAAGTTACAAGGGCAGTCACTCTTCCTTAACTGTTTGTATCTCTTACTTATCCATATGTCCCTTTTACCTCCTTCACAGGCATTTTCTTTTTCAGCCTGATTCCCTTATCTCTCTTTTGCATCTTGGGATCTCTTCTTTCTGCAGTTAAGATCTCTGTTTTTCTAACCAGCTCCTTTTGTGTCACTTTATTATATGAATATTCTCTAGTCTAGTAGCAATAGCATTTAGATTTACATACCACTTCACAGTGCTTTACAGCATGCTTAAGCAGTTTACAGGGTCAGCACATTGACCCCAACAATCTGGGTCCTCATTTTACCGACCCCGGAAGGATGGGAGGCTGAGTCAACCTTGAGCCGATCAGGATCGAACAGCTGGCAATCGGCAGAATTAGCCTGCAGTACTGCCTTCTAACCACTATACCACCACGGCTAACATGGTAGCTGAAAAATAGCTTTTTCAATTTTGTTTTAAACTACTACTGCATTGGGAGCAAATTTACAATCCCATTACTATTCACACCACTGTGAATTGTTTGGGTAACTAAGTGGTTGAATATACAGACATGAAAAACGGATGTGGGATACAGTACACTTGCTGCTCAACGACACAGGAATTATTAACAATATCATTTTTTCTGTTGTTGTGGGAAAGTCAGTAAATTCTTGCTCTAATTGTTAATAATTTATTGGCAGGTTCTGTTTCCACCACCTTTTAGTTATTAACAAGTAATATCCCTCCACTATTTGCTAATGAAAAGCAGCAGTGATTTACATTTCAACCTTTTTATATGCTGGGAGTTCCTCGTCTTCCATTGTAAACCCTCTCAAATGGAAAATGTCTCTCTCCTGTTGGTTCAAGGCCAAGGTTTAGACTTAAAAGATTTTAAAGACTAGATTTTAAATTAGACTGCAATCTGTGAATGTATCCCTAGAAAAATAGGTAGGATTTCTTTGCTGCACTCAAATCCCATTCTTCCCCTGATTAATTTGATTCAATGAACCTACGGAAGCATTCTCTCCCTAATTATTTTATTTCCAGAACATCATGAATCTGAAGGATAGGCATTGGCCAAATGAGGTTACTCACCCAACAGAAATAGTAATCTTGTTTAACTCTTGATGACACAGTTGGTCCTTTGTCTGCTTTCCATCCCCCTCCCCACTGATGGTTGGGTTCACACATCATGCTAAGGCAAAGCTTGTTTAATCATTGTTTCTTGAATAAAGCTCAGTTGCCTGGTTCTCATAATTTCAAAAGCCAAACATCATGCTTTAATACAATTTGTGAACTCTACAAAATATGAGTCACTGTGAATCTTGCTGCCTCCAGCTGTTCAGTAAAGCCACTGTGGGGTTGGGGGAGAAAGCTATGGTTGCTCTGTCTTCATTCCCCAAGATATTTGAAACTATAGTTAAATTAGCATTTTTGCTGTTTGGTGACATAGTAGATTACGCAGGTACAGAGATTGACCCAGGATGACAACCATAAGAATCAATTGTCTATTTGCCGCTCCTCCCATTCTTTCAAAGGCCACTCCTTGATTGCCAGCTTCTATCACCCAATCCTTCTGAACCCCATTTACAAGACATTCCAAATGGATCCAGGTTGATTTTCATACAAAAGGGTGAGCGGAAGAGATGCAAGTTCAACCAAGCCAAAGGGAGCAGAAGAGTATTTTGAGTAGGCTTCATTGTCATTTGTGAGTCTCTAAAAGAGGATCAATCCAAGCACCCAACAAGGATTATAAAAGCAAAGGCATCCTTGCTGTGTACTAGAAGTCTAATTAAAACTGAGTAGGCACAGCTGCTGTGACTAACATCACTGCTTATAAGCAGACAATGTTTCTGGTCACTAGCACCGAGGGAATTTGCTCATTAGTATCAAAAAAGAACATCCTCTGTGAGTAGAGGGGTCCAAGACAATTTATCCTTGAAATATTGCTACCTCTACAGTGGCATTTGTTGCTTGAAGTAAGATTTCTTCATCAGCTGATATCTCTTATTGGCACAAGACTCTGTTGAATAACAGAATAATAACCTGATTACAGGATCACCTGATCAGCAGGAGACTTATCCAGTTCCATTGCTGGGCCTGCTTTTCCATTGGAAAGAGCCAAGGAAGCTTGGAGAGATGCTTGTTACATTGACTTAGCAGCATACCCCTGGTGGAATAAGACACTGATCACCCACAACCTATACACTTCAAACAAGACTTTGTCTGCTGTTCTACCTTTCTGGTCAAATTTCTGCAGCTTTTGAGAGGTCAGGCCATTTCAAAAGGCTCCCCTTTTCTTATCCCTCTATATAACAAGCTGCATCTGTCCAAAATTTGTTGTATTTCAGTTAATGAGCAGAAATTCTGTTGGATCATTATTATTACTTCTCCTTGGGAAAAGCATAAAAACAAAACAAAAAACTACCATGTACTATTTTCTTCACATTTTTAAAATGGACAATCTGTTTTATAAGGAAAAATAAATTAGGTGAACTTTTCTCTCTATTCCTTTGCTCCCTCTCTTTTCCACCCCTTCATACTCACCCCAAAACTCAACACGAAGAGAAACTGCTGAGAAACAACTTCCACAATTAATGATGAGGTCACCCTTAGTTCAGTAACGTTTCCTGGGTAATTGGATAGCTCTATTTCAGCCCCTCCTTATCTGCTTATCAACCCTGCATCTAATAAGCCGCTTTCAAGGTAATTAATCCAATCCAAAACTTTGGATTCCTGAGCTGGGAGTGCTTTCAGGGCATGTTCCTTTATTTGGTGTTTTTTTTCTGTGAAGTTTGGAAGTGAAAGACTGCTTCAACCCAAAATCTTTGAAGATTCTGGAATAGCTCCAAATGGCTTGAGTTGAAATATTTGTATAAAAATATTGCTTTGTGTAAAAAAAAACAAAAAAACAGGACATAATTTTGTGGGAAAGGCACCTAGAACCCCAACATTCAGTCATTCCCAACCCTTGCTGTTTTTTGCTAAAGCAATCTTGTGAGTTGTCAACAAAGTCTTGAAAATTCTGCATATATACACACATTGTTATCATAATGAGAAGCTTAATGAAAGTTAATGAATCCTGAGATGGAAAATGGGAAATAATGAGATGGGAACAAAACTGCATAGCAGAGACAGTATGTCACCCACAGATGAGCCAGAAAAAGGAGTAAATCTGGAAAAGCCATTTGTACTTGGAGTTTCTGTTTAGATAAAAAAAAGGGGAGGGGGGAAATACAGGTGCCTTGATTACAAGGGCAGTGGAATGTTTTAGATTTGATTTGATTTGGAATGCATGTACTTCAGAATGCACAGAATTTGCATTTTTGATTCATTAAAGCATCTGCCACACTTTCCAGGTAGCACTGCTGCTGCAGGGAGACATTTATTGAGTTTCAGGCAGGCACTATATATTCATGTTCCATAAGTCTCAAGTTCCTTTTCCAAACTGAAACTAAAGCATTGTACAACTTTACAAATTAATATCTGCTGGGACCCAAATGTTTGCAGGTGGCTGTCATGAATTACCAAAGTGATTACAACCTATCTCTCTTTTCATCTGATACTGAAGAATCAATCAATGGAGAGCAATAAACAATTGGATGTGGATGTAGAAGCTGAGGCTCCAGACAAAGATATTTTGGGTTAGTAGAATAGATGTGCTTTTGAATTGGATTAATGATGTAACCCTCTGCTTTTAAGCTGTAGCCTCTTTTTTGTGTATTTATTTTTAGACCATTGCAATGCTAAGAATTTCAGCAGTTTGCTGTTGTTTTTGTTATGTTTAGTTATGTATTTTAGTAATTTACAGTAAGTGAAATATTTGAGGTGACAAAAGGTGTCCTTTGGTAAGCAAATATTAAAAAGTGCCGGCTTTTTCTGCTTCTCTGCAGCAAATCTAATCATTCTTTGTCCATTAAAAAAAGAGTACTGTATTACAAGTAAAACTTGAATTGCACAGTGGTTTTATCTTCCTGTTCCCCTACCTAACTAAAGAAGGAATATACTCTAGTAACTACTTTATTCTGCCATGTACTTATGATGTTGTCTTTATTCACCCCTATTGCCGCAGCCCATATCTGAGGAAGCTCAAATTCATCTTTAGCTGTTCCAGCTTTAAAGTAGTCTTTTCATTTATCTCCCAACAGAATTTTTGCCATGGATACAGTCTGGCACACTTCATCAACAATGTGGTTGCATTGTGGTCAAAGATTGGGATCTGCCCAGCTTCCTAATAGCCACCATAGATGGCTTTGGGCACACACACGTCTCTCCAATCAATGGGTGTTGCTGTCCATGAGTATTTTGGCCTGGACTGTAGGAGAGACTGGGCACCTGGTTTCCACAGAGACTTGTGCCCACATAATGTCTGATCAGCATTTTCCATAGCACTTGTGAGGTCTCAGACAGGCCCTTTATAAACATGGATTTAGGCCAGTTCTTTCAACACCGCACTAGATCTATGTTTCTGCATGCTGAACAGAAGATCAATTCAGACACTAAAAGAGATCCAGGCCAAGAAAACTCACCAATCAGTCTCCTTAATGTGCCCCAATAATTAAGGGCAATTCCAGTCACCAGCCTTTTTACCGTGCAGAATGGGAGCAATACAAATTATGCCAACTTCTTTTTCTAACTGACTAAAGGTCTGGTGGATATCACTCTGTGGCCATCTGGAAGAGTCCATTGTTTTTTCTGACTACGGTACATTGTTCAAATATAAAATTTCCACATTTTAAATGTGTTTATTTTTTGCATGTGGTCTTTTGATTTTAGAAAATTGAGCATTTCATCCTTTAATTGGTCTAACAATAGGGACATTTCCACATGTCATTGTTTCCCCACCATAATCCCTCCAAAGCACTTTGGAATGAACTTGCCAATTGTTTTTACTTCTGCCAATTTAGGAACACTGAAAACATGCCAAGAACCCGGAAAATCAATCAGTGCTCTCCTCCCAGCTGAGCAATAGTAATCTGTAAAAAGCAGAATTCAATATCCCATTGAGAGCTGAGTATTATAAATCCTATTGACGGCTGTGGAGATGGCATGAACTGCATAATATCATGCTAACAAGGTTTTTTTTTCCTCCAATGAGCTTAACCATGGTTGTAGGCTGCAGAGACATCTGACTGGGAGAGAAGAGGCTATAAATTGTGTGTGTTTAGGGGGCAGGGGGACTGGGAGAATGCAACTTCTTAGTCTGCAGAAACTAGAAACTCCCAGTAAGGACACTTATCACCATTTCCACTTCATTGGAGTAACCAAAATCCCTTCATCTCTGTCACCACACTCTACACAAATGGGGAGAAAAAAATGAAACAAAAAGAACCCAAGCTATTATTTTTAAAATAAGAATAGTGATCTTGACATAGATATATTAATCTTTCAGAAGACTGAGTGTGTGTATGTGTGCACATGCATGTGCACGTGTGTGTATGCGTGTATGAAATCCACATTGTGAGACACAGCAGGAAATGAGGTGCTGTGTGAAGGAGCTCTGTCAGCCTGCCGAGAAAGTCTCATCCATTCTCCCCTCCTGGACTCCAGTGATTTGTCAGACAGGATATTTTTATGGATAGTGGAATAAGTACCTTCCAGGTTCCAGAAACCAACAGTTCTTGGTTATCCTGGGCAAAAGTTAGAAAAAAAAATAATAAAATTACAAAAAAAGGGAAAGGGGAATGAAGTGCTCAGCATGTCTTCTTTGGTCATAAATGGAGCATAAGTGAGATTGCATCAAAATGTTGAAGAAAATATCCTAATGTTCAGGATTTTGCCAGTCTGTTCAGCGTGTCTCTCAGCTTACTCATGCCCAACCGTATACTGTAGGTTCAGTTTTCACTGGGCAGTTTTTAGGAGACGTTCATTTTATTTTCACCACTATGAATGAACTTTTACAACTGAGTCTGTTAATATTTCAACCTTGTGCATGGAAGATATCTTTTTGCTTGTACGTGGGTCAGCATTTGAAGAATTGAGATTATTTTAATATAGTTTGCATTTGTATATTTATTAAAATAATTGTGCCTGATTGTGTCCATATATTTTGGCATGCACAGTCTTCTTAAGAAGCCAACAGTTCTGCAGGTCAATTGATATAGGAGGATGTTTCCTACTTTTCAAAAAAACTAGAGAAGGGGCTATTTGCATCTACGGAATATTGACCAAACAAAACGCAGAAGGCATTGCAGCTAAGAAGTTCTGCAGTTGTAATAGATCTTACTTTCAATAAATAAAGAATATTCTTTCAATATGAATACATTGGTTAACATCAACCATATCTCAAATTGGGGGGAGGGTGTTTGCTGGTGTTCTTTTTCTTCATTCACAATTTATAATGAAAGCAATGTTCTTATTGTGTACAGACATTGTGACAAATGAATTGTGTTCTTATTTATTTTATTTATTTATTTATTTAACAGGATTTATATGCCGCCCTTCTCCCCATGGGACTCAGGGCGGCTCACAGCATATTAAAACATCATACAAAAAATTTCCCCTACTAAAAACCAATTAAAACCCAAATATTGGTAGCTGTGGCTCTTTAAAATCGTTAAAAATTGTCCCTATTTAAAACTCACCCTAGGTCA
>NW_015388189.1:11743-21720 GCF_001527695.2 Protobothrops mucrosquamatus | reverse complement strand
AAGCCCGACTGGTATGGGTCTAGATAATCTGCTTCCTCCAGGTGCCGCGGGAACTGCCATGCAACCACACTCTCAACAACCTTCGCCGTGAAGCGAAGGTTGGAGACCGGGCGATAATTGGCCAACTCATCTGGGTCCAGGGAAGGCTTCTTGAGGAGGGGCCTCACCACGGCTTCCTTTAGGGTTGCCGGGAAGACTCAGATTATTCTGAGGAACAATAACACTGATGTACACCAGGAAAGATGTTCAGATCAATGGTCCCTGAACCCCTAGAATGACCCTGGCAATTGACTCATCTAAATTGGGTACCATGTTGCCAATTTGCAAAACACATGATTTCTGGCTAATTTTTAAAATAAAAACAAAGGTACAGTAGTCTTCAGATTGGCTTAACATGGTTGAAATTAAATAAATAACCCATATAACTGCCCAAATTACAAAAAGTATGAAAATCTTACCTCTGCCTCTGCTGTGACATTTTTGTTTCCCATGTCAATCATGGCAGGCTTTGATGATAAGAATGATCATGGGATGCAGTTACTGTACTGAAAACCAGCCAGTCCCAAATTATAGGATGCTGTTATTGATTTTTAACATTATAAATTTGAACAGCTGCTTGTTTTACAAATAGTATACCTGAATTTCACTGAGTTTCGGGATGACTGGCTTAAGATGTTTAATATTGCCGTTATTCTTTTGTAAACACCTAGATTTCTGAGGAAAAAAAGATCCTGCGGGAGAGCAAAAGGGCTGGTGAAATATTCCTGATATGCCTAATGATGTGTTTTAAGCTGCTGCTTGCCAGGAACCCGAGCCATCTGTTTCTTTTTTCTTTTAATTTCAAAAGTGTTGAGAACAAAATACCATTGGATTCTTCTCCCTGCCATTCACCTTTCCCTTAATTTTCTAAAATCATACAATGCCCATTTTCCAAAGTGGGAATGACGTAGTAGATTCATTCATTCTTTAAATGTTCTGGCTGAGGCTCCTATTTCATAGCTGTATGTCAGGTTTTAATTGGACCTGTTGCTGCAGAATACAGAAAGCATCAACTTCCCCTCCTCCTTTCTTTTTCCTGACAAAATCCAAATGATAATTTGTCTCAGAATAATTTGCATGGTCCTAACTAAGCCCAGTGAAGCAGCAAATATCAAAAGAGAATTATGAAAATTAGGGTTCCAGATATGAATTGCAAAACTCTGATGACCACTAGAGGAACCAAAGACATAGGGCAGTGGTGACGAACCTATGGCATGCGTGCCAGAGGCGGCACTCAGAGACCTCTCTGTGGACACATGCACCCTTGCCCCAGCCCCGCCTCCCCCTGGGGACCCCTTCTCACCAGCAGTCCCCCCGGAGGAGAGTCACCCCTGGGCACGGCCTGCGCAGAGCAGCGCAGCCAAGGACATGTCATCCAGGCAGCAGGGACAAGACTCCACCCTTGTGCCCCGTCGCACGCAGATGATGCTGTAGGGCACGGGTGGAGGGTGTGGCTGCCATGGTGCTGCAGGGCCGCCTGGGCGATCTGCGGCGGACCGTGGAGGTGGTAGGTAGCCCTGCGGGCAGGTGGGGAAGGGGGTGGGGCAGTTTTTGGGCACTTGGTGTGTAAAAGGTTCGCCATCACTGACATAGGGCATCCCTTTGCTGCCATCTTGTGGCCACCCATTTTATTTCCACACAGATGTGGTAGCCCAAATGAAAAGACTTTATTTGCTATAATCCAGTAGCAAAAATTAGAGATAATCTCTCAGTATTCAAAGAGTCTGTGCTCACCCTGAGGGCTGTTTTGCAAGTGATCCCAATCAAGGAAGAGGAGGAAGAGGAGGAGCCAGTTCTTGACAGACAACAAGGAAGAAGCAAGAAAAGCAGGAGTTAGCTGGGAAGGAAGAGTTTTTATTGGGAGAATCAGATTAAGGATTGTAAAGATTTTATGATTGTAAACACTTTAATTTATTTAGAATCTCTATATGGCTGCCCATCTTACATACAGAGCACTCAGCACTTAACAGCCCCAAAACAAACAAACAAACAAAAACCTGATGTAATAAAACCTCCCCAAATAAAGGATACCATTACAATAATAACGGCACAATAACCATGGCCCGGATAACAACTCACAGTACAAAACATCTTATATTGAGCTCATCTAACATCCTGGCCCAGTGTCTAGAAGAAAAGCCAGCTCCTCACTGTCTTCCCAGGCAGCCAAAAGGGAGCTCATTCTCTTGCTGAAAGTAAATTAATGTGTTTTAAGTGAAAATTTTGCACTGCTTCAGAAAAATAAACCACATGGGATTTACCAACCAGCTATGATATTTATTTACTCACCAGTTATATTCCTAAATGGGGCTTTGGCAGGCCTCTTAGAATGTCCCCGGGAATCTGAACGTGGCTTTTCCCCAAAGCATAGCAAAGATGCAGGTCCAGCCAATGCTGCAGAAACAAGGGGATAATGCTTGCATTTATTGCTGCAATTCTTGAATCTTGTGTTACTTATGATTTTCCACTATTGTTACTCTTTTAAAAACTTTACAGGCAACCTACAAAGTTGAGGTTCCTAGAACTGAAAATTAAATAAATCACAGTAAAATAAAAGGCCAGCAAGAAGCCCAACTGCTACTCACTTAAGCATGTGATTTACATTTATTAAAATGCTATAGTAGTAAGCCAACATTAAACTGTGATTGTATAAAGGTTACTGTAATTACAGTACATATTTGGTTTACTAGTCAAGTTGTTTTAATTAATTTACTATAAGAGAGAGAGAGAGAGAGAGAGAGAGACTATACTGTAACTGTACTTGTTATTAGCTTGGTCTTCTTTATATTTAATTTTAGTCCCATTTTTTCACTGTGCTCCTTGAGTTTTATTACTACTTGATAGATAGATAGATAGATAGATAGATAGATAGATAGATAGATAGATAGATAGATAGATAGATAGATAGATAGATAGATAGATAGGAGAGGAGAGAGGGGGGAGGGGAGAGAGAGAGAGAGACAGAGATCTGCTTTTTCAAAAATTTATTTGAATTATGCTTTAGTCATTTTCTTGACAATATGCTACACTTTCTTCTGGATGTTGTTTCTTTCCCCGCCCGCCCCCTTTGCTTCCAGGTGCAATCTACATCTATTGGATTTCCTGGTGCTTTCCTGTTCCAATAGTAAGGAGATCTGACCCTGCTCTTTTGGAGATCAGCCAAGATCAGCTAGAATCTATCTGCAGTTGAAAGGAGGTTGAATTTACTGGCAGAGGAATTCTAGTATCAAAGTATTTTACCAACAAACATATCCCCCAATGACTGAGTAACTGCATAAAATGCATAGCTATTCACTGGAGATTTAATTTTTGAGAAAGACCAGACTCGATTCCAGGACAGCAAGAATTCTGGAGAAATTCCAACTATTGCTAATGCTCTATGCATTATATGCAAAATTCTTAAAACATGAAGCAATCAATAAAAATCACAAATATATGAATACTCTACCTTCGCACACATTGATTAAATTATTGGGCATTCTTTGGAGGGAAATAAAATTGCATTTTTTTTTCAAGTCCAGTAAAAGAACAGTACTATATCAATGCCACATGTTATGCCTGAAGGTAGGCTGATAAATACAGGATCAAAATCACATGTGCCTTTTGCGTTATATTATATCTCACTTGCCTGGTGGTGTAGTGAATGCAACGGAATTATCTGTAATGATAGTACCTTTTGCTTTTTAATGAGAAATATTAATCAAGCTCAGATTGCGTTCTGAGTAAACGTGCTTAAAACTGCCGTGTAAAGCTTAGCTTGAGTCTAGCCCGGAAGGAAAGAGGTAGAATGGTACCATTCCATTTCCCAAAGCAAAGAGAAGAGGTAACCATTTTATGAGGGATATCAGGAGTTGCAAGAGAGGCAACAATATTTCCACAATCCATGTGATTAAGTAAGGAGGAGCAAAATGGTGGCTCATCTCCATCTAAAAAGAGTTGACTAGTCCATCTCCCTCCCCTCCCCAATGCCGCATTTAAATACCATGAATATTCACTGCCTGGCACCCAGCTGGCAGCTGAGCTGTTTTGATTCAGAAACCTTCAAACTCAAAAGAGTTTTTAATCAGCTGCAAGAAAAAGAAGAAAGTCAAAGAAAGAAATGGGAGGGGAAGGGGAAGGGGAGAAAACCCAAATCAATGAGTTCAAGAGAAAAGATAGGAAGAATCCAATTAACCCTTCCAGGCTCTCCCAAGGTAGGCATGCACCACTCTTTTGCTGTCCTGCTGCCATTTTTCTACACTGGGTAAAGAGCTGAAGGGGTGGATCCAGCCATCACATTTGCACTGATGCAGCAAATCCTTCCTTTGCTGCCAGAGATCAAGGCTATTTCTGTGCAACTTTTTTCTCTCTGGCTGCCTGAGTCATGGGAAAGACTGATAAATGCATCATTGCTTGGCAAAATCTGAGAGAAGGACTGGGTCCATTTTAGGATTCCCAAACCTGTACAATAGGAGTGATGGATCCTGGCGCAGAATATTAATGCCTAAAATGTTCCACTTTAATTTTAAAAACTTGTGTCTTGGTGTTACCTGGACAGCAGCCTTCCCTACTTTAATGTTAAGATTTGCTGGATCCAAATAATGAGAATAATAATCCATCACATCTGGAGGGAGTCTCATCTGGAGAGAACCAGGTTGAATAGAATACAATAACAGAGTTGGAAGGAACCTTGTAGGTCATCTAATTCTAATCCAACACCCTGCTCAAATAGGAGTCCCTACACCATTTGACAGATGGCAGTCCAGGCTCTTCTTGAAAGCCTGCAGTGATGAAGCACCAACAACATCTGTAGGCAGTCTTTTCCATTGGTTGATTGTTCTCACTGTCTGAAAATTTGTCCTTATTTCCAGGTTGAATATCTCCTTGATCAATTGCCATCTGTTATTCCTTGTCTGGCCTTCAGGTGCTTTGGAAAATAGGTTGACCCCCTCCTCTCTGTGACAGCCCCTCAAATATTGGAACACTGCTATCATGTCTCCCCTGGTCCTTCTCTTCACTAAACTAGCCATGCCCAGTTCCTGTAACCATTCTTCATATGTTTTAGCCTCCAGTCCCCTAATCATCTTCATTGCTCTTCTCTGCACTTTTTCTAGAGTCTCAACATCTTTTTTATAATGTGGAGATCAAAACTGGTTGCAGTATTCTAGGTGTGGTCTTACTAAGGCTTTATAGAACGGGTATCAAACTCGCGACGTCACGTGACATGTTGCGACGTGTCACGACTTTTTTTCCCATTGCTGGCAATGGGGTGGGCTGGCAGTTTGACACCCCTGCTTTATAGAATGGTATTAGTACCTCATGTGATCTTGATTGAATCCCTCTGTTAATGCAACTTAGGATTGCATTGGCTTTTTTGGCTGCCGCCATACACTGTTGGCTCATATTTAATTGACTGTCCACTAAGACTCTAAGATCCCTCTCACAGTTATTGCTATCAAGCCTAATTTCACTCAATCTATATGTGTACTTTTGGTTTTTCTTGCCTAAGTGTAAGGCTTTACTTTTCTCTACATTGAATTTCATTTTGTTAGATAGGGCTCATTGTTCAAGTCTGTCATTTTTGAGAAATGTTATCAAAATGAACATTCTGTTGGTAAGCTTGTTTCAAATTCTACCCGTTGCTTTGCTGTGTGTTATATTTTAAGGAGAGTGACAGGAATACACAAATAGAAGATGAAGATTTATGCATCTCTGAGCAAACTTTTGTGGATGAAGCAGACTGACTGCAGCAATCAAAAAAGCTAATACAATCCTGGGTTGTATAAACAGAGGCATAGAATCAAGATCACACAAAGTATTAGTACCGCTGTATAAAGCCCTAGTAAGACCACACCTGGAATACTGCAGCCAATTTTGGTCACCATATCACAAAAAAGATGTTGAGAGTTTGGAAACAATTCAGAGAAGAGCAACTAAGATGGTTAAAGGCCTGGAGACCAAAACATACGAAGAATGGCTGTGGAACTTGGGTTTGGCTAGTCTAAAGAAAAGAAGAAATAGGGGAGACATGATAGCAGTATTCCAGTATCTGAGGGGCTGCCACAAGGAAGGGGGAGTCAGGTTGTTCACCAGAGCACCAAAGGGAAGGACGAGAAACAATGGTTGGAAACTGATCAAAGAGAGAAGCAACCTGGAATTAAGGAGAAATATCCTGACAGTGAGGACAATCAACCAGTGGAACAGCTTGCCTCCAGAAATCGTGGGTGCTCCATTACTGGAGATTTTTAAGAAGAGGCTAGACAGTCACTTGTCTGAGTTGGTATAGGTCCTCCTGCTTGAGCAGGGGGGCTGGATTAGAAGACCTCCAAGGTCCCTTCCAGCTTCTATTCTATTCTATTCTATTCTATTCTATTCTATTCTATTCTATTCTATTCTATTCTATTCTGTTCTGTTCTGTTCTGTTCTGTTCTGTTCTGTTCTGTTCTGTTCTGTTCTGTTCTATTCTATTCTATTCTATTCTATTCTATTCTATTAATACCTGCATGCCTCCAAACAGCAGAAAATAATACTACTATATCAATGTTCAATAATCACTTTTGTTCTCCCTCTGGATCCAGTGACTCTTCCTTCATTGTTGGTTTTGGAACATGATCCTCATTCTTTCTCTTTCTATAAACAAATATCCTCAACATAGTTTTTAGTTTGAGTTGCTCTCTTTCCACCATCTCCACAATCATACAGCACCCATTCATTCTTGGCCCTCTCTGGACAGCACTACAGAACAGATGCTATAGTCAGGGTCAATCTTTCTTCATGGTCACAATAATGATGCTATGGGGACCTAAAATACATGTCTGCACAGATCTCTTCTCAAAAGCCTTTGTTGGGACCTGATGCTAAACCTGCAAACAGGTTAGGGCAGTGAAAGAAGATCACCTGTTGAAATGCCCATCTGAACATCAGGACATTGGATGCTACCTGAACAAAGTACTAAACCTTGGTAAGGGAGCAGGCAAGGAAGGGGCTGCTTGGTCTGCCCAACGTTAAGCAGAATAGAGGAAACAGGTGGCATCCATTTGGTGCAACTCCCCTCCCGAATGTCCTCAAGGGTTGTAAGAGCACAACAGAACTCTTGAAGAATACTGTTGCATGTTTCCAAGGAAAAGACAACTCTTTTGCATAAGGAGAAATGGGGAAGGAGGCACAGACATAATAAGAGGAATGTAAATAGCTTCTGTGTCAGGGGCAGTCTGTTGACAAACTAATATGGCTCTTTCAAAATGTTGTTTCTCTCAATGTACCACAATAGGACAAATTGTTGGCTTTATTATAGTATCAGCTGGTGTATCTTCAAACAAGAAAGGTAGATCTCTGTGGCTGGGAAAATTGGAGAACAGTTTGGATAGGGACACCACCTATTTTCCTTTTGCAATTCTGTCACCATAGTCTTGCCTCCGTTTTATCCAGCTCTCATTTCCTAAACTAAGTGGATTAATAACAACAGGATTCTCATAATGGGAAGCTGAAGTAGCCGTAAGAGGATTTTAAACAGTCTTTCCATATCCTGCTAGTCTTTCTTAATCCATTTTAAAATATATCTGCAAGTTGATCTGGGCTGGTTTGGGTATTTTGGAATCTATTAATGAGTACATTAAGCACAGAGGGCATTGTATGTGCCTGCAAGATGATAGCTCAGAGAACACCGCCAGTCAATAACCATGGGCCCTTCTGGCTCTTTTGGACCACTTTGTTCTCCCTCTTTCTCTCCTCTTTGTGTGTGTTTTATCTGCTTGTCTTCTGTCACTAAAGACTCCAGCTTCACAAAAACTGTCTAGAACTTTTGGGCCATGTGGATAGTGGTGAATTAGCTTTGAAATCTGTTCTTAGCAATATCCATAGTTGTGCTTTTCTCTACTGCTATAAATTAGTACTTAGATGGTTCAAGAGAATAATTACTTTGAACAGATATTCCCTGTGATGCCTTCCTGGAACAGAATCAAACTCCACATGCCATCCTGTCAAAATGCATATTGGAAGAAGCTCACAGCTGGATTCCTCATCATGCCTCCATGCTACAAAACTAAAAAGGTACACATCTCACCTCCTCCTTACTTTTGCTTAACTTTGTCTGTCATTCCACTACATTTTCCATGTCATTTTGGAAGGAATGAGTTCTTCTAACTAGGACTCAAATCTCAAGCTGTCTATTGGACTTACATAGACATGACTTCTCCTATGAGACTACTCTAAACACAGAAGGCAGCCTTGGAGCGGATCTGTTAGGAGGAAGTCTGAAGGGAGCCTGCTTCATTAAGATGTCATGAGTTCATCTACTTCAAAGTGGCATTTCCCCTCCCCCCCAGTATTTTTATTAAAGTTTACAAATACAAAGATAAAAAGCTAATGCAAATTAAGAAAGATATAAAAAATGAAAGAAAAGAAAGACCAGATAAATCAATCCAAATAGATAGTGCCCTTTTTAATCTGAAAATCTTGTGTCTGAATTGCTGTTTGTCATTGTTTTCCCCAATCTTAGGCACTGGAATTTGACATCTTGTATATGCCAGCTTCCAACTTTAATTTTTTTTTTATTTTAAATTGCTCTTTGGTGATATCGGGGAGGTGTCTTGAAGTACATTGGTCTGATGATGTTGAGAACTAATAATAATAATAATAATGATAAAGTTGGAAGGGACCTTGGAGGTCATCTAGTCCAACCCCCTGCTAAGGCAGGAAACCCTATACCATTTTGGACAAATGGCTGTCCAGTTTCTTCTTAAAAACTTCCAGTGTTGGTGCATTCACCGCTTCTGGAGGCAGGTGGTTCCACTGGTTAATTGTTCTAACTGTCAGGAAGTTTCTCCTTAGTTCTAGGTTGCTTCTCTCTTTAGTTAGCTTCCACCCGTTGCTCCTTGTCCTGCCTTCAGGCACTTTGGAAAATAGCTTGACTCCCTCTTCTTTGTGGCAGCCCCTGAGATATTGGAACACTGCTATCATGTCCCCCCTCGTCCTTCTCTTTGTTAAACTAGACATACCCAATTCCAGCAATCGTTCCTTATATGTTTTAGCCTCCAGTCCCCTAATCATCTTTGTTGCTCTTCCCTGTACTCTTTCTAGAGTCTCAGCATCTTTTTTACATCGTGGTGACCAAAACTGGATGCAGTATTCCAAGTGTGGCCTTACCAAGGCATTGTAAAGTGGTATTAATACTTCACGTGATCTTGATTCTATTCCTCTGTTAATGCAGCCTAGCACTGTGTTGGGTTTTTTGGCAGCTGCAGCACACTGCTGGCTCATATTTAAATGATTGTCCACTAGGACTCCGAGATCCCTCTCACAGTTACTACTATTGAGCAAGGTACTACCTATACTATACCTGTACATTTGATTGTTCTTGCCTAAATGTAGAACCTTTCACCATTGAAAACTCTAGCTATATATTCTCTGGACTAGGAAAACAGCTGAAAAGCACTGTTGTACCTTACTCATACTATTTGTGTTATGCACAAATGCTTTTAACAAGAGAATGCAAAATGTTAAGTGCGCTATTCTACCTTGGTATTTACTTTACTGATCCACTGCAGCATGAATTGACAGAAGAATGAAAATGTGGGGGGGAAAAAGATGTGAAGAATGTGGCGACTCTTATTCCAGCATCCAAATTAAGCGTTCATAATTAGTATGCGATTATCAGATAGTCTTTGATCAGAAGATACTGATAATATCCTTGTTTGAATTTCCCAGCTGGGCATTCTTTGGTGATCAGAAAGGCAGCACCAACCGCTAGCAAGGTAATACAATAATTTTCTTCTTCTTCTTCTTCTTCTTCTTCTTCTTCTTCTTCTTCTTCTTCTTCTTCTTCTTCTTCTTCTTCTTCTTCTTCTTCTTCTTCTTCTTCTTCTTCTTCTTCTTCTTCTTCTTCTTCTTCTTCTTCTTCTTCTTCTTCTTCTTCTTCTTCTTCTTCTTCTTCTTCTTCTTCTTCTTCTTCTTCTTCTTCT
>NW_015388189.1:0-11643 GCF_001527695.2 Protobothrops mucrosquamatus | reverse complement strand
GTTCTTCTCTCTCTCTCTCTCTCTCTCTCTCACACACACACACACACACACACACAAACACACACACACACACACACACACAGAGCAGTTTGCCTGCTTATTTCCACATGAGCCTGGCCAGGATCTGCGCTTGGCCCTTTCTCTTCATGATCCATATCAAAGATAGGATCTCCCAGTATTCATCAGTAGACATGCATAACGCCTGCATGTTTTTGGAAAATTAATAGCTTTGTGGGGAACTGAAATAAGGAGGCCTTCATTTCTAGTCTTCTGCCATATTTTTCAGCCATTTAAAACTCACTTATAATTTTCTCCTGCATTAATTACTTATCTCCTTGTAGCTTAACATCACTTGACCTGTATGCTGTGTCCAGAGTAGACAACTCACCTTTGCAAAAGAGCCATGAACTTCCTTCATTAAAACAGAAAATAGAAACACATACCATAATAAAAGACATTATCTGGTTGCCCCTAAAAAGCCTGATCATCTTTGCTGACCTCCCATATAAGCAGCTATAGCTAAGAAGCCTTATCTGTGATGAGATCAACAAAGCTTAGCTTGACTCTCATTTTCTCACCTGGAAGATGCCGGAAGACAAAACCACAAATAAACTAAAAGCAAACCAGGGCTTCGCTCTCTTTAGAGGACAAAGGCAGAATACTGCTATGGGTGGTTTTGTTTATGAAGTAAATGAAACAAGCACAAAAATCTTCCTGTCTTTTTTTTTTTTTTTTTAACTCAGATTGCTTTTAAGTATCAGTAGGATCCACATGAAGTTATGATAACATTTAGTGGCAAAGATCTGCAGAATTTCTGCAAAACAGAAAGAGGGCAGAGACTTTCTCACAGAATTGTGTGTGTGAAAGGTTGGAAATGAGTGTCAATTACATTTCCTCTGGGGTTGCATTACAGGAATGGCATTGCTCCCAGGCCCTTTGTTGAGCTTATGTTGCTAACATCCAATTTCAGGCATCCACCATCACCACCTGCCACAACAAGCTTTCTCCATGAACAAGAGGAGTAGAACTTTAGAACTGGAGTCAAGTTAGTACTCTGCTGGTGTGTGTGTGTGTGTGTGTGTGTGTGCTACATTAGCCCATCCCAAATGCAATATTTGGGGTGAACCCCTATGGCAAAAGGCAGTGAGAATTAAGCTCACCTTCTTTCCAGAAGTACTTCCACCCATCTAGCTAATCATCGATAGTTGCCAACTCTTGGTGTGGACCTGATTTTAGAAAAAAAAATACAGATTATTTGTCAGGTGTTCCTAATTCAATAGTTTTTAACATACAAATACCTTCCCATTATTTTTGTTTTTGTTTTCTCCCCTATTCAGAAGCTCACCCGAGGGATGCACTGATAGGAGGACTTGATTTACAGACCTCACATCCACTTTCTACCAGAGGCCTTTACTTCCACCCCAATTATTATTCCCACGCACAAATCAAACAGCTACTTGGACATATCTCCCTCACTCCCAGCACCAAACAAACAGAAAATTATTTCCACTGGCAAATATGCCACTTACTTTCCTGGAGAGAGGGAGGGAACAAATCACTTTTTAGACCGACAGCTGATCAAGGGTGCCCCTGCTACTGTCAACAGGAAGAAGTGTATAAACACTGGGATGGGAATTTAAAAATTTCTCATTATCAGCGCATACTAAACAAGCAAATAAATAAATAAAGCAAGCTGGCATAGAGAGCCACAGCCCACCCATTGTGAGAGTAATGAAACTGTGTCTTGTGAGCCCAGGGAGAGGGCCTCTATCTGGGTCCCTGGAAACATTATCAAAGTGACACCTTCACAAAATCCAAGCCAAGCCTTTTTATCTTGTGTTCCAATGTGCAGACCCAAATGGGATGGGGGAGGGGGGGCAGTGTGTGAAGTGAAAGAAACTTGCCCATCTCACAACACTCTAGTTAATGCTGTCTCGACATTTGGATTCTTAATCCACAGCCAGCTTGGCCTAATTTAATTTTAGCCAAATGTCTCTGGAGGGCACAAGGTTAGTGAGGTCAGAGATATGATATTAAATTAGCTATAAAAAGTTTGCCTACTTTTAGTGCAGGAATGGGTAGCTTCTGGAGGCGGGGGGGGGGGGGGAGCTTGATATGTTGTGGATTAAGCCAGGGTTCACTTTAGGAAGGAGTTTTAGGAATTTAAAAGGGTAAAATGTAGGTCTTAAGTATCTGCAAAGCCAAAAGTGCCCAGTTT
This sequence comes from Protobothrops mucrosquamatus, assembly GCF_001527695.2. Lineage (NCBI taxonomy): Eukaryota > Metazoa > Chordata > Lepidosauria > Squamata > Viperidae > Protobothrops > Protobothrops mucrosquamatus. The sequence goes on along the minus strand of NW_015388189.1, from coordinate 9,425 downwards.
GATCCTTAAGAACAAATTGTCAATCTCAAAACATGCAAAAGAGGCCAAGGTATTTCCTCACATCTGTTCTGAGGGCCATTGAGGCACAAAAGAGGCCTGGAGGAGTTGATGTAGCCTGGGGCTTGTTTTTTTATACCCTGCCTTAGGACAGAAAGGGCATTCATATGTGGTGGTAGCTGACCAATTGACCTTTGTTACTTATTACAATAATAATTATTAATAACTTGTGACATTTTTATTTATTTCCCTTTTCCATATTATTTGGAGAAAAGAAATCTGCTTTGACCGAATGATACAGGTTGAGGCAGCATGAATGGGATTTTTCCAGTTCACAGTAGACAAGTTACTGTAGAGCCTTAAGAATCTGGTGTCTAGGATAGAATACAGATTTGTGCACCAGTCCTTCTCACCATAACTTAGAGATCACTGAAGAGCTGCTTTTCTATTGATGTTCTTTCAAGAATGCAGATTTCTATGAGAGCCCACTTCTGACACACTACTCACCCACACTGGAAATTTCTATCACTGGAGATCCTACCAGGTGGAAGACGAAAAAGTCATCTTAATGCTACTAAATCACCTACCTACTTTCCACATTTCTAATGTTCCAGTGGGGTGGAACCAGTATACTGATAATCCTGTTGGTTGTAGCAGAAGGTCCTTTTAAGAAAGTATAACAAATATTAAACAAATCCTTTTGTTGACCTTACCCAAGGAAGCTATCTTCCCTGAGGACTTTGCTCAACTTTTGATTAATCCCCTCCTGAGTCCTTTTGTTGGGAAACATTGAAAACAAACCTCTGGAATGAGGAGACTATCTAAACTGTGGCTTGGTTATTGCAGTCTTAAAATTATCAGCCCTTCATCCCCATTCTATTTGTCCACCCACGTTCTGTTCCAAGAATCCCTCCACAAAGAAGTGTTTGGATTATCCTGAAGGTCCAGTAATCAGACTGCTCTGTTAACTTCTGGATTATCAAGTCAATCTTTCTGACACTACTTTCTAAACAGAAAAACAATGCAATGCATTCTTTTTGTATGTTTGCTGAGATGTGTTACTGAGGAAGAATAACATATATCTTCACCAGGTATTCTATTGCTAGTATCTCTGCTGATATTTATTTCATCAGTTCATTTAATCATTCTAACCTAGTCAGATTCAATTATTTTTGTGATAATTAACGATGTCTTTCCTTTAGTTTTCTGAATTAATTTGAAGACCAATACCTTCTGCTTTAGTGATGATCCAAGCAGGAGCTTAAACTTAAAGGAATAGTTACTGACAGACAATCCTGGCAAAATGATATCCATCAGGTCAGGAAGAATCGGAAGTGACTGACTCACTGAACAACAAGATGTGATTGAATCATTATCCTTGACTCCTATAGCCAAATGCTTGTCAGCCGGTGATGAGGGATTTGTTTTTTTCTAAGACTTCACCCTGTTTTAACCTCTTTTTATGCTGTTTCTGATGGGACATTAACAACAATTCTAGATCTAAAAAGAACACTGAGCAGCCACCGCCTTGATTTGACAGTCAAGCTAGGCTTATATTTCCATTTAATTGTCTCCACCTTAAACTGCTTTTAGCTCCTACCAATCATTTTTCTGCTGGATGATTGCCAGGAGATGAGTCTGACTGCAATTTGTCTTGATGTATGACATTTTAACTAACCTGCATATCTGGTTCCTAACTAACCTCTTTTTTATTATTATGATTGGCTAGGCTAGAAAGTGTGTGTGTGTGTGTGTGTGTGTGTGTGTGTGTGTGTGTGTGTGTGTGTAAATTTCAGAAAATGAATGCAACAAAATATTTTCATAATGCCTGCCAAGGAAATGCCATGGATGCAGTGCCAAAGTAATCTGAGAATTTACTAGACTAGGAATGGATAGAGATGGCAAGGCTATCTCTCACCAAAAAAGGCTGCAGCAGGCATACCAGATAAGTTGCCATAGAAGCCAATTGTGCCCCTAATGATAAGGATGTGCTTGATTTTTCCGGGGAGGGCAATAGCCCCATCCCAAACATGTACAGCTTTGTTTTTCTTTTATCTGTACTGACCCTCAGTTGGTTGGCCTTCTTTTCCATTACCATAGCAGGCACTGGTGAAAAAAGCAGACACAGAGTGTATTGACAGCATTTAATTCTAAAACTCCAAATTTTTTATTTATTTATATTTCATATTTCTTAACTGCCTATTTTCCTTGGAGAGGAATTCTGGGCAGTGTACAATAATTAATAAAATTAAATATTAAAATCAGAATAATTTAAGACTTTTTAAAAATATATAAAACATTATAAACATTTCAAAAGATGAAGAATTTCAAGATGGGGGATTAGCAGTTGTTAATAAAGGTGTGTGTGGGTTCTTATGTGTTCAACCAGCCCAATGGTTGTGTGGACCCCTGTGTCCCCCACGCAAGACTACACAGCCAAGTTTTGACCCCTTGGCAGAAGACCAAGAGATTGGGGGTTTTCCTCACTTCTGAGGGCAAGATGTTCCACCATGCAGGGGTGGCAGCAGAAAAGGCTATCTTCTTAGGCCAAATGATCTCATTTGGTGATTGTATCTAGATGTTGATCCACATTGTAGGTAAAACATAAACTTGTGGAATCTTGATATGAACCCAACCGTTTCAAATGTCTTATGTTCACACCTAGCTGGGACAAACTTCCCTGAAGGATCCTGTAATCCATGGTGAGATCTAGGAGATTGAAAAAGATGGCACTCCCCCATCCTCCACCTCTCCTGGTAAAATTCACTCAACAAAGCAGTCTAGGCAGTTTCAATGCCAAAACAGATGCAGCAAATCTGTTTCAATTAATGGATGCCGTTTGTGAATACTTGTGATGCAGTAGCATGATTTTTTGAAGATATAAAAACAATTAGAATCATTTTACTCTATGACATAAATGTAAAACTGATAACGAGGTAATTCATTTTTCAACACAAATCGGAATTACACAAAAAGCCTGCAATCGTTCAAATTCCCCAGAACTCTTAATATAATAAGTGATTACAAAAGGTTAAAGATAGGAAAGAAGAAGAATGTATTTAAAAAAAAAATAACTAGACTACACATTTCAGCCATGAGTTTTGCTGCAAAGTGATTTCAAACTGGAGTCTGGAGACTGCTGGTGGCAGGTTTCATTGGTGTCAGGTTACACTAGTATTCAGAGACAAAGCTAAAGGTTGACCCCAACCTCCAGCCTTTAAACCATAAAGGCAATTATGTTCCATTCTGTCTTTTAGGCATAAAGAAATTTACTTTCATTTTTAAATCCACACACACAAAAAAAATCTTGGTGTACCTCACACACAGATCAACTTTCAGTCAGGGAAGTTCATTAGGCAGGTTTGTTTCAGCTTCTGCCTCTCATTCCATCCTTCCTTACAGTAGTGAAAAATTGAAGAAGAGACTGCTATGTTGTACATTGCCTTTAGCTCCTGGAGAAAAAGGCAAGATAAAATTCAAACAAAGGGTTTTTTTGTTGTTGTATGGAACATGGTTGTCTAGACAAAGGATTTTCTTTTTACTGTTTTTAATTTTTTTTGAAAATAAATTATCCAGACTTACCCTACAGTTAGGCCTCCGAATCTAATTATTGCACTATCAATGCCATTTAAATACAACATTCCACCATAATATAATTAAAAGATACAATTATTTTTCAAATATCATGACATGAAAGACTTGGAAAATGTTTCCTATTTCCCTTTCCCATAAGTGGAGGACCAACATATGGAAAGTCTAACCTCGCTTTTGTCTGTAGTCCTGATAGAATTCTTATCCGAGAATTCTGTTTAAAAGCCAGGAGCTCTAAGAAAAGAAAGGAAAGGGGGAAAAAACAAAAACAAAACACAGGCAAAAACACCCCTCCTGGTATTGCAGTAGTGGGACTGCAGTCCTCTAATCAAAAGGATTCAAATCTTTCTATGTGCTGCCAAGCTTTTTTTCTTCCCACTCATTGGAGGTGGGAGGGGGGGTTGGGGTGGGCTGGGAGAGAGAGAAAGGGAAAGAGAGACAAAAGACAGGCTGAAGGCTGAAAGCACCAAGCTTCTCTCCTTCACAAAATGCAAACATTTCCACTCCACTGACTCCTCATTAAGTTCCTGAATCTGACAGTCTAATTATTGCAGTTGCTTTGCCCTTGGAATAAATAAATGTGAAAAATGGATGTTTAAAGAAAATGAGAAGGGAAATACTGTCATCCAGGCAGTCTACACAGATAGTGGGTTTTAAATGTGGATATCCGCAGCATCAGTTTAGACCTTTTGGGGGACAAGATAATAAGATGATTGTCTGCAGGCTAATTGAGTTCCTCATTTTGTGGGTTTTTGCTTGTCTCCATCTTCATCTTCACCTTTTAAACTTTTGTTCCTCAGGAAACCTCTTTATACAGCTCCATTTTACTCTTCTCATCTGATGCAGAGGGCAAGAAGAGAGAGAGAGAGAGGGAAGGGGGGGGAGAGAGAGTTGAGAGATGATAAATTGATAGAGAGATAATGTTAGATCAATAGAAAATTGACAGACATACACACAGAGAGATAGATTATTGTTAGATGGATAGACTGACAGATTAACCAGTGGTAGAGAGACCTAGCAGCAATAACATGGCTAAAGTCTAATTTGTAGGTTTAAGTCACACCCTGAAATGGAACTCCACAACTTAGGCAATTCAGTTATTATTTTCAGGAAGTTCTTGGGGTGGGGGCTTACAAATACCACTCCTGCTCCAGGGCTGCCTTTGAAAGAAGACGGTCATAGAGGAAAGGGAGTTCTAAACAGCCTATCTTTCTGCTAAACATCATCCATAGATGTGTTCACCTCTTTGGAGAAAATGAATAGTACAAGCAACTGGCTAGCACTATTACAGAGAGAAAAGGAGTATTTTTCTCACTCACTCCCCCCCTCGGCTGTCGCACTGATTTTCCCCTTCAAACTGCACTTTAGGCAACTACCTTTTGCAAAGTAGCCCTCCCGTCTTTAACAAAGTGAAACTAAAACAAAGCATTCACTGGGAGGAGGGAGAATTAAGATGACAGCTGCAGCCACACAGTCAAGACCCCATCACTTTTTGTATGTGTATTTACAGTTGGCAACATAAGGCTTCAATGAATTTCTGTAATCTATCCACCTAACATATACAGGTAGTCCTTGCTTAATACACATAGTTTGGACTGGAAATTCCATCACAAAATAATGCAGTTGTTAAGCAAGACATCACCTGCCCATGACTTGCAATTTTACTGCCAACTTTGCCATGGACTCTGCTTGCGGGAAGCCACTTGTGACATGTGCAAATGACAATCAAGTGACCATGGGATGCTGTGATGGTCATAAATGTCTGCTGGCTACAAACCACCCATATCTCACTCAATGACTCCGGGATGCCACAATGGTCATTAGTGCAAGGACTGGTCATAAAGTTACTTTTTCAGCACTACTGTAACTTGGAATGGTTGCTAAATGAGGCAGTCCTTAAGCAAGATTTACCTGTATCTGTTGATACAAGGGAAAAAATCATACTCCAGCCAAAATCTGTTATGGGTATTATGTTTACCTTATATGCAGCTCTATCATTCATCTCTATTACACTTTTGTTTCCTGTGTCACATTGCTACTCTATGTTTCATCTCTATTGTTCCTGTGGTGCATTTCCTGTTGTAGCCCTTTTAAATGATTGTCCACCTTTGAGATAACCAGAAAATAGATATCACCAGTATACCAGAACTTTATTTTCTCCTCACCCCTTCTTGACTTTAGGGTTAAATTGATATTATTGTAGATATGTTGCTACATGTGTTCTTCAAACCACTTTCTGTATTCCTCCGAAGAACCAAAATAGCAAGCAGAGATAAAATTGCACAGCCTTTGTAGGATCTTGCACAGCATTGAGGAAGCCTCGTGAATGCAGCCTCGTTGAGGGGCCAACAACTGCCTCAGCTGGCTGCACCTCATCAGCAGCCGAAGGAAGAAGATGGTGAAGATCACATGGGATAGTGGGAGCAGTAGGGGTAGACAGCGGGAGCAGAGTGCAGGGCAGCCACTCCATGGTCAGAGTTTCCCAAACAAGGTTCACCAGAACAATACACCAGAATAGAAGACCAGATGGTTGTTTCCCACAGAATAACATAGGTCAGGGCTGCAGCCAGTGGCCTTTAATCAAGAGAGTTACTCATTTGCCTGGCAAGAAGTCTCATTGAATGTCTTTGCTCTGCTCTCCGCTCTACTTTCCGAGTATGAGGGCTTAGATATCATCCTCTGACCACTACAACTATTCTGATGGCGCCTATGTTTAATCAATCTCAGGTAAACTTGGGGTTTCATGACACTGACATTCCACCAATTAATCTGGAGCAGCTTCTTCAGAGTCAAAGTCTGAGTCCTAGGCTTTGGCAGTGATGTTGTAGGAAGGAGCTGTAAAGGCACTCATAGACTAATCCCTGCAGTTTTCTTGGTAAGATTTTTTTGGAAGTGGTTTATCTAGGGCTGAGAGAGAATGACTGGCCCAAGGTCCTGCAGCAAGCTTTGTGCCTAAGGCAGGGCGAGACCCCATTGTCTCCTGATTTCCTGCCCAGTGCCTTAACTATTACACCACACTAACTCTCTAATATATGTTTGTCGTACCCATATACTGTATTACTTTACATCAGACATGTCAAACTCGCGACGTCATGTGACGTCACGCAACGTATCGGGCCGGTTTTGCCATTGCTGGCAATGGGGTGGGTGCAGCTTCCAGATGACACATCCGGCCCGCAGGCCGGCAGTTTGACACCCCTGCTTTAGATTATTCACATTGTTAAAGAATGAAACTTGTGATCATGGCAGGTTTTGCATGGACTTATATTGGCCACACTCTTGCTGTTCTGTTAAACAGAAATAGCAGGTAGGTAATTTTAAATTTTGTATTAAATATTTTTACTTCACTCAAATAAAACTTTAGACAGCTGTATTTATCATTTCAGAATAAGTAATCTGCAATTGTAGAAAACGTTTTACATAAATATGTATTTTTATTATATAATGACCATGCAGCTCAAGGCAATACAACGCTACTTTGTTGCTATCCCAGATGATGAGATAGCAGTAAAGGCTATCAGTACATTAATTGAAATATTGGGTTAGAGTTGTGTTTATCCTTGCCAATCTTTGTATTGATGAAAGGCCACTTGCTTCCTATTCTATCACCTGGGAATGAATTCTGGAGGTCATTGGTCTTTAGGATCACTTGAGAGTCACCTTGCTGTAGGACTATTGGAGGAAATCTACAAAGGGAAGGAGCATGCAGAATAATATAAAATACATTTATATGTTTGGAAACAACCATAAATCCAATAATGCACCTTGCCCAGCTGGAAAGACGTAAGTGAATTACCTGTTTGCTGTTGATGAAAAGTTCAATAATTTTTCTGCTATCCCACTTTGCAGTTCTTCAGGTGTAAGAGCTTCTATCCAATGAAACCTCAGAGATGATAATAATTAGCTGATCTTATTTGATCTTGCAACCTAAGCATAATTGGACCTGGTTAATAGCTAGATGGGAGAACAGCATGTCCCAAAACTGTAGATTGGGAAATTAAAAAAAAACCATCTCAGACAACCATAGTGGCAACTGTTTTTACCCTAACTGAACAACTACAGATAGTCCTCAAGTTAAGGACCATAATGGAGCCTGCCCATTATGGTTGAAGGCTGAGAGGACATTAAGTGAATTGTGTTAACTCTCCCCAATTCCCAACTCTCCCCAATGCATTTGTTAAACAAATGTGTGGGTTGTTAAGTGTGCATGGGATGCCTTAAGTGGGGGGAGGCTAAGTGCAGGAACAATACCACCTGCCTCTGGTTTCCCAAGGCCTCCCCCCCCCGTCCATTAAAATATCCCATGCTCCACTTCCGACCTCTTGGGGTCCCCACAGCTGCTTGGGCCTCCTCCATACCCAGTCCTGCACCCACCCCGTCACTTACCTTTCAAAGATCTCCAGAGCTCAGGATGTTTGGGTGGGAAAGGATAGGCTGCTCCATTGCTGGGCCCCTGGCAGAAAAGTGGCCATCTTTCTCTGTGATGCTGGAGGAGGTTCCTGTTTTCATTTCATCGCTAAATGCTAGACTTCCCTCCCCAGGGGAAGGCAAATGGTGAGAGAAATAATTCTCCTCCTCCTCGCCATTTGCCTTTGGTCCCTGGGTAATGGTGGGGGGGGGACAGAAGGCATGCAGCTGCCAAAACTCTTCTGTCAAGCCTTTAGGAAGGCAAGAATTTTGCCGATTGTATGCCTGTGATAATAAGTAAAAAAAAGTCTGAAAGGAAAAAAAAAATGCTATAGTCATTTGTATTCCATTCTATCTTTCTATAGTTACATCATGGCTCCCTTTTCCCTATATTTTACCCTTATCATCAAAACCCTAAGTCACAACTTCATGTTTTTTCCCCCATTTTTAGCAAATAGTCCATATAGGGTTTGCAGTCACTAACAAATATTGTTACTGTGTTTTCTCTAATCAAACAGGACAATTTTGCCACCAGCTGTGTGCACCTTGAGTCAGAAACAGCTTTTGAAGAAGTTGCACGAACTCTGCAAAATGATGATGATGATGATGAAGTTGGAAGGGACCTTGGAGGTCATCTACTCCAACCCCCTGCTCAGGCAGGAAACCCTATACCATTTCGGACAAATGGCTGTCCAGTCTCTTCTTAAAAACTTCCAGTGTTGGAGCATTCACCGCTTCTGGAGGCAGGTTGTTCCACTGGTTAATTGTTCTGTCAGGAAGTTTCTCCTTAGTTCTAGGTTGCTTCTCTCTTTGGTTAGTTTCCACCCGTTGCTTCTTGTCCTGCCTTCAGGCGCTTCAGAGAATAGCTTGACTCCCTCTTCTTTGTGGCAGCCCGAGATATTGGAACACTGCTATCATGTCCCCCCTTGCCTTCTCTTCATTAAACTAGAGTAGACATACCCAATTCCAGCAGCCATTCCTTATGTTTTAGCCTCCAGTCCCCTAATCATCTTTGTTGCTCTTCTCTGTACTCTTTCTAGAGTCTCAACCTTTTTTACATCGTCGTGACCAAAACTGGATGCAGTATTCCAAGTGTGGCCTTACCAAGGCATTGTAGAGTGGTATTAATACTTCACATGATCTTGATTCTATCCCTCTGTTAATGCAGAGGGCAACCCGAGATATTGGAACACTGCTATCATGTCACCCCCATAGCTGCTTGTATGATTTTGAGAAAAATGCCTCATACATGCTCCTGCATACTTCAAGATACTTTGCAGTTTCAGTGTTAATCTGATTGGATTTGACTTTATGCAACACATGATCCCTAATAACTGCAGTTTGTGATACACTGTTTATGGCTTAGTGTATTCTATGAATGCAGCCAATAGTGCTTTATTCAATAAAGCTTAACACATTTTTCCTCTTCC
>NW_015388188.1:148848-156635 GCF_001527695.2 Protobothrops mucrosquamatus | reverse complement strand
GATCTTGGAAGGATGGAAGGCTGAGTCCGCCTTGAGCCCCGTCAGGATCGAACTGCTGGCAAGTGTGAGCAGAGTTAGCCTGCAATACTGCATTCTAACCACTGTGCCACCCGGGCTCGGATAGCAACAGCACTTAGGCTTATCTACCGCTTCACAGTGCTTTACGGTCTCTAAGCATTTTACACAGTCAGCAGATTGCCCACCAAGAATCTGGCTCCTCATTGCACTGACCTCGGAAGGATGGAAGGCTGAGTCAACCTTGAGCCCCGTCAGGATCGAACTGCTGGCAGTGTGTGCAGAGTTAGCCTGCAATACTGCATTCTAACCCCTGCGCCACCACGGTTCATATGGCTGAAGCTCTGCAGGGCGAAACATATCAGGAGAGATTGGAAGAACTGAATATGTGCAGCCTGGAGGAGACAAAGATGTGAATAAGGTTCTAGAAGTATTTTCAATATTAAGCAAAATAACAGAACACGGGGGCATAACCTCCGACAGGAGGGAAGTTCAAAAGGATTGTTTGTGTGTGCACATATGTGTATGTGTGTATTATGTATGTATATTGGATAGATACACATTTTCTTTTGAGAGCAGGCACAGAATTTCTGTCTGAATATAGAAGGGGAGAGGGAGAGGGAAAGAGGGAGAGAGAAAGGAGGGGAGAGGGAGGCAGAGGAAGAGGGAGAGAAGAGGGAGAGAGAGGCAGAAGAGGAGGAGCTGAGAGGGAGGGAGTGGGAGAGAGGGGGAGAGAGGGAGAGAGGGAACAGGGAGAGGAGGGGAGAGGGAGGGAGGGAGCGGGAGAGAGGGAAGAAGAGGGAAAGAGAAGCAGAGGAAGAGGAGGTGAGAGGGAGGGAGCGGGAGAGAAGGAGGGAGAGGGAAAGAGAGGGAGAGAGGGAGAGAGAGGCAGAGGGAGACAAGGGGAGAGGGAGAGAGAGAGGGAGGGAGAGGGAGAGGGAAAGAGAGGGAAGAGGGAGAGAGAGGCAGAGGGAGAGGAGGTGAGAGGGAGGGAGCGGGAGAGAAGGAGGGAGAGGGAAAGAGGGAGAGGGAGAGAGAGGCAGAGGGAGACGAGGTGAGAGGGAGGGAGAGGGAGAGGGAGGGAGAGGGAAAGAGAGGAAAGAGGGAGAGAGGCAGAGGGAGAGAGAGAGGGAGAGAGGAGGGAGGGAGGGAGAGGGAAGGAGGGAAAGTGCAAGAGAAAGAGCACAGCTAGGGAACGATCTTGGTTTTGAAAGTCAATTGTAGTTGGCTTATGCAAATGCAGGAATTCTGAGAAGCTAATACCGCTGAGAATCAGGCCGTGAAGACATCACACTGCTTGAAAAAGCTGGGAGGACTCTCTATTCCTGGAAATGAATGTTTGCTTTCGTCTGTTTCCTCAATCCTGCTTGGAAATAAAAGTACCTCCCGTCAGTTAGCGTGCTTTTATCTCTCACACGATAGGAAGCGGGATCTCTTCCCACAGTTTTTGCCAATGCGTGGCAGTGGAAAGTTTAGCAACCTCTACAGGAACATTTGCCAAGCGTATTGGTTTTCATTTAGTAGAAGCCTGACAGCGGAGTAACAGACTACATATCATTCTAAAGAGAGGAGATGCGATTCGGACCCCACTGAGATGGAAGAGGATTGTTCGCCTGACCCTCAACTTCTACCCTTGAGAGTTGCTGCTTGATAGGATGTCACCTCTGTTGTTTCCACAGAGTAGATAGTCAGGAGAATTGCAATGTGGATGAAGTTAGTTTCAATTCATCAGGACCACCAGTTACTACTACATTACTCTCTTTCCCTCCAGACTGCCAACACGGAAAGTTTGGGGCTCTCTGCCCTATACAAGGGTAGGCAACCTTGGCTCTTTTATGACTCGTGGACTTCAACTCCCAGAATTCCTGAGCCAGCATGGCTCAGCTTGGAAACCTCTCCCTTTCCCCTCAGCGTGGCTGGCTCAGGAACTCTGGGAGTTGAAGTCCACAAGTCATGAGGGGGCCATAGTTCCCCCATGCTGGCTCAGGAATTCTGGGAGTTGAAGTCCACGAGTCATAAAAGAGCCAAGGTTGCCTACCCCTGCCCTATTCCATTCCAGACAAATGGCTGTCCAATCTCTTCTAAAAAAAACTTCCAGTGATGGAGCACTCACAACTTCTGGAGGCAAGTTGTTCCACTGGTTAATTGTTCTCACTGGCAAGAAATTTCTCCTTAGTTCTAGGTTGCTTCTCTCCTTGATTAGTTTCCATCCGTTGCTTCTGCCTTCAGGTGCTTTGGAAAATAGGTTGAGCCCTTCTTCTTTATGGCAGCCCCTCAAATATTGGAAGACTGCTATCATGTCACCCCTAGCTCTTCTTTTCATTAGACCAGTCCAGGGGTAGGCAACCTTGGCCCTTTTATGACTCGTGGACTTCAACTCCCAGAATTCCTGAGGCAGCCACACTGAGGGGAAAGGGAGAGTTTCCAAGCTGGGCCATGCTGGCTCAGGAATTCTGGGAGTTGAAGTCCACGAGTCATAAAAGAGCCAAGGTTGCCTACCCCTGGACTAGGCATAACCAATTCTTGCAACCATCTATCATACAGTTTAGCCTCTAACCCTCTGATCATTTTTGTTGCTTTCCTCTGCACTCTTTCCAGAATCTCAACATTTTCTTGTTGTGACCAACAGAATATCTCCTGTTTGTGCATTGCATTGAACAAATTGAAATTAAAGACCCTCGTTATGTGTATGTCATGATAGCCAAGGAACTTAGAAATTTAACACCAGAATATTGGTTCCCTGCTCAAACCTCATAATTTAAGGATTACATGAAAGAAAAACAGGTAAAACTCTCCTCTGTCCTCCCCCATACACACACACACACACACACTTGTGTAGGAAATAATATCAGCATCCTTAACGCAATATTAAGAGCTCACACACAAATATTTAATTTGTTTCAACTTGCTTGGGGCAGCTAAGAATCGGTGGCCAATGTAACACCAGACTGCTTTGTTTTCTGCATTAATAGGTCAGGATTCAATCTGTTATTTTTAAGGCATTTACAAAAAGTTTCCATGCATTTATATTTGCAACTCCTCCTAGAATCCAGTGCTTCTAACCTAACTATTGTTAGGTTCGTATTTCTTATTTCCACAGTGTAAAAGATTTTTCACGCGATTGTCTTATTTTATGGGCAGCAGTCAGAAATGTAAACTTGCGTATTATTCACTGAGAAAACCTAGGGGAAAGATGGATGTAAACCATGGTTTTATTCCAGTTTTGGCAGAGCACATATTTCAGTTGCCATGGAAATCTATGGATTGTCAGTCTGGTGGTTCTTTACCCTACTCCCTTAATTCCAATACAGGTAGATCTTGACTTCATTTAGTCACCATTCACTAAAGTTACAACACTGCTGAAAAAAGTGACTTATTGCGACAGTTTTTCACACTTACGACCGTTGTAGCGTTCCCCATGGTCACGTGATCCAAATTTGAATGCTTGGCAACCGACTCATATTTATGACCGTTACAGTGTCCCAGAATTGCGGCTTTCTGATGAGCAAAGTCAAAGGGGAAGCCAGGTTTACTTAACAACTGTGTTACTAACTTAACCGCAGGGATTTACTCAACAAGTGGGGAAAGGAAGGGCGCAAAATGGGGTGCAATTCACTTAGCAACCATCTCACTTAGCAACATAAATTTTGGGCTCAGTTGTGGTCGTAAGTCAAGGACTATCTGTGTGGAGTTGAGACACTCACCAGACATCCCAGGGTTTTTCCTCTGCAAGTAGCTTTGAAGAGATACCAACATCAGAAGGCAGATATCTTCTAAGCTTAGACAGAGAGGAGACAGACAGACAGACAGAGAGATTGATTTCATAATGAATAAACCTGAATGAAAATTGAAGGCCTAATGTTCTTCAGCGCTCATGGGCCAGATCTCCAGATTGCAACTGAGATCTGAATGATCCTAAGCCATCCCATGGATCAGCACTCCCCATGCCCCTCTGCCTCGCACTGCCTCCTTCAAATCCTCCATGGTCATTGTGGCGCCATCTTTTATAGTGTCCATCCAGCTGGTGCTTTACCCTACCTCAACTCTACTATGGACTTGAGACTTACGTTGGAGATCCTAGAATTCTTCTCTGCAAGTAGCTTGGAAGAGAATACTAACATAAGTAGGCAGAGATCATCTAAGCTTAGATAGATAGATAGATAGATAGATAGATAGATAGATAGATAGATAGATAGATAGATAGATAGATAGATAGATAGATAGATAGATAGATAGATAGATAGATAGATAGATAGATAGATAGATAGATAAATAATAAAGTTGGAAGGAACCTTGGAGGTCATCTAGTCCAACCCGCTGCTCAGGCAGGAAACCCTATACCATGAAAGAAATAAAAGAGAGGATTCTTACTTAGATATTTCTTTGATCTTGGCTTATGTGTTAGACAATAGATTATTGAAGAATAAGTTTGGCTGTGGAAATTTTATTAGAAAGATAATCAAATGGTCTGCAAACCAGTCCCATCTTAGCCAAGAAAGCCATCTGGGTGACTCTGGGCCAGTCACTCTTTCTTAACCCAACCACTTCACTGGGTAGTTCTTCAGGGAAAAATGGTATTTCACGCAGAAAAGTGTATTATGATTGTTTACCACCCTAGGGTAACAATAAGAATAGAATAGAATAGAATAGAATAGAATAGAATAGAATAGAATAGAATAGAATAGAATAGAATAGAATAAGATGTTGAAGAGCACTGGGCATAGATAGATAGATAGATAGATAGATAGATAGATAGATAGATAGATAGATAGATAGATAGATAGATAGATAGATAGATAGATAGATAGATAGATAGATAGATAGATAGATAGATAGATAGATAGATAGATAGATATTCAGAGCCTGAGAGACAGAGACACAGAAAGTTAGAAAGATGGAGAGATTCAGAAATTAAGAGAATGAGAGATTCAGAGACAGAGAGATAGAAAGATGGAGTGATGGAGAGATTGAGAGACTGAAAGATAGAAAGATGGAGAGATTGTGAGATTCAAAGCCTGAGAGACAGAAAGATGGAGTCATTGGGAGATGGAGAGAATGAGAGAAAGAGAGACAGAGTGATGGAGAGACTGATTTCATAATGAATAAACTTTAATAATGTACTAAAGCTTGAAGGCCTCATGTTCTCCATGCTGACGTGTCAGATCTCCATTGTTGCAGTAGAGAATTCCCCCCCCCCTCCTTTCAGAGTTAATATTTATCTCTCTTTTGAGATTTAAAAGTGAAGTTCTGGATTATAAGAGCTTTTCAATGCTCACCAGAATGTTGACATATAAATTAATCTTTGTTTGCGTAACACTTAATGACACTCATGAGACTGCAAACAAAAATGCTAGAATCACATGAGTTTTATAACTGGGGATCTTTTTTTAAAAAATATAACATGTTTCTTTACTTTTAATATAACACTGAACTGGGCGATTTGCTCTACGGATTGGCTTGATGCTTGCGAATTGCAGAATTGGAATGGACCTCCTGATCAGTGCAGAATCCAACTGGCAGTGTAAATTCCAGCTGGGCAAGTCTAATAGAATCCAGAGGTTTTCTGGGTAATTGGTTTCGGTACTGAGTAAAATCCAAAGATGCTTCCCCCCCCATCTTTGGGACAACTATGACTTGGATGACTAAGAATCTCCATAGACATATTGAGTGAAACCTGGGTCAATATCAGTAACTGTGAGAGGGATCTTGGAGTCCTAATGGACAAACACTTAAACACTCTGTATTCTAGAAAGAGTGCAGAGAAGAGCAACAAAGATGATCAGGGGACTGGAGGCTAAAACATATAAGGAAAGGCTGCTGGCATTGGGTATGTCTAGTTCAGGGGTAGGCAACCTTGGCAACTTTAAGACTTGTGGACTTCAACTCCCAGAATTCCTGAGCCAGCATGACTCAGCTTGGAAACCTCTCCCTTTCCCCTCAGCATGGCTGGCTCAGGAATTCTGGGAGTTGAAGTCCACGAGTCATAAAAGAGCCAAGGTTGCCTACCCCTGGTTTAGTTTAATGAAGAGAAGGACGAGGGGTGACATGATAGCAGTGTTCCAGTATCTCAGGGGTTGCCACCAAGAAGAGGGAGTCAAGCTATTCTCCAAAGCACCTGAAGGCAGGACAAGGAGCAACAGATGGAAACTAACCAAGGAGAGAAGCAACCTAGAACTAAGGAGAAATTTCCTGTTAGGGAGAACAATTAATCAGTGGAACGACTTGTCTCCAGAAGTTGTGAATACTCCAACACTGGAAGTTTTTAAGAAGAGACTGGACAGCCACTTAGAATGGTAGGGGGTCTCCTGCTTGAGCAGGGAGTTGGACTAGAAGACCTCCAAGGTCCCTTCCAACTCTGTTATTCCGTTTCTCTTGGGCTATTTATTAGGCAGGTATTGACAAAAAAAAGTTTGGCATTTGACTTAGAAGATATCTAATCCAATTCTACATGTGGTGAAGGAGATATCAACAGCTTCTTTAATCCACTTATGAAGCATCAACCCAAATGAGCAGCTCCAACTTCAGAAGCAGCTTATTGAGTCTCTCTGATTGCAGAACAAGGAAGGGCCAGTAAGGCATTTCTTCCACCCACCCTTTGAACCCAACTGACTATAGTCACAACGTCAAATTATAGCAGGATCGGTTCTGAAGTCCGCACTACTCTAAATTTGGCACAGTGACATACCACATACATGTCCCCCGCGTTGAAAACTGCATACGAGAAATAAGGATATAACAAGGAAAGGACGGTTCCCTTATCCCCAAAGTTTGAAAAGGCACATATTAGAAGAATAACAGGCTCACAGATTGGGAGGGACCTTGGAGGTCTTCTAGACCAACCCCTTGCTCAAGCAGGAGACCTTATACCCTTTCAGACAAATAGCTAATCTCCCTTTTGGTGCCTCCTCCACACTGGGACAATCTCTCTCTGATTGTAAATATTCTATGAAGGGAGAGTATCTGACTGATACGAATCTCCCGTTAGTAAAATAAAAAAAAAATATTTGGTAGCCTAAAGCCTGCCTGTTAGATGGTGTTTGCGAGATTATTTCAGGCTCAGTCTGACTTTTTTTTTTTTTAACAAAAAAAACAACACAAACCCCTGTATTTATTGTTTATTTAATCCATTTGTATAGCCGCCAGTCTGATACAAAACTCTGGCCGGCAGCCAATCAAGAATTAAGACAACATTAAGACAACGTTTGAAACTGGGAAAACCATAAACATTAAAAATTAGCATTTAGGATTGGACCGATTAGGGTTATTGGGAAGACAAATTTGCATAGCCTGGAAGGATGAAGTAATTTGTTTTTGTTAATTAGCAAGTGGATGTAAACCATCCAACTGAAGCTTCAAAGATGCTGTCAAGGGCACGCCCTGCTCCCCCCCCCCCCGCCTTTTTTTTTTTCTTCAAGAAGTGAGACTGGTGTCTACACATTTGCCTTGAGGGATTTGGCGTTCCTGTTGTTACTTTTCCCCTTTCTTTCTTTCTTTCTTTCTTTCTTTCTTTCTTTCTTTCTTTCTTTCTTTCTTTCTTTCTTTCTTTCTTTCCTTCCTTCCTTCCTTCCTTCCTTCCTTCCTTTCTTCCTCCCGTCTCTCTCTCTCCTTCTCTCCTTCCCTCTCTCTCCTTCCCTCCCTCCCTCCCTCTCTCCCTTTCCTTTCCTTCCCTTTCTCATTCTCCTCCCTCCCTCCTTCCCTCCCTCCCTCCCTCTCTCTCCTCTCTCTCCCTCCTCTCTCTCTCCCTCCCTCCTTCCTTCCTTCCTTCCTCCCTC
>NW_015388188.1:147046-148426 GCF_001527695.2 Protobothrops mucrosquamatus | reverse complement strand
CTTCCCTTCCCTTCCCTTCCCTTCCCTTCCCAACAGGAGGCACTCAATCCTAACAAGGTGAAAATAAAGTTTACTGAACAAGAAATTATCTGAACAAGAAATTATCGGAGTTGAATGGGAAAACCTTCCTCTTATTCTTAAGCTCCAGAGCTACCCGCCAGCCGGCTTTTTCTGCGGAGTGGCCTTCCGCCTTCCTACCGGTAATCACCTCCCGCTGCTTTATGTTCTGTGTCACCTGCCAAGGGCCTTTCCTTTCGCCTAGCCTCCCACATATGGGGAAAATTGCAAGGTCTGCTCAACAACGCTTGCAAATAGGAGCTTAATTAGACCGGATTGGCTAACTTTTTTCCTGCATCCAAACCTGTTCCCCTGCAATGCCAGATATATACTAGAGAGAGAGAGCGCGTTTCTGAGCCAGATCTTAAGACCTGGTGCCTCCTAAGTTCGGAGCAACATTTACATGCAGCCTTTTGCTTTGAAGATTAAGGGAGAAGATTTGATCGTCCTGGATTGTTCTTCGGGCTTTTTTCTTTCTTTCTTCCTGATCTCTCGAGACAGTTTACTATAGTCACTGAGACACTATTATTATTATTAATTTTTTTTTGAAATCTCTACTGAGGCTGATGAAAGATCAACGGACTCTTGAACCACTGGGCAGTCCTATGCTACCCTGAGCTTTTGCAGGGTTGCTACAGCAACCTCTTGTCTCTGTGAGTAAGGATTGAGCATTGCTGAGTTGGCTTTAACCACCCTACGAGAGTCCTGTTGGCAGAGTTATTGGGTTCCTCCATTGCTCCAGGTTGGTTTGCCTCTTCTGACCGTAGTTGGCGCAGGGCCTGTGAAAACTGCTTAGGTTTTGGGGGGTTACTCCTAAATAGCAGTAGGATGAGGGACTGGGAAAGAGCTGCTAAGACTAATCCTGCTTGTATACAAACCTGTCGACTATTTTCAACATACCTGCTGGTACCTGGGGTTGCAGCCTTGCATCAAAACAAGAATGCTGTCGAATATGAACAGCCCTAAAGCTGAGGGTATTCATTATAAAGGCAAGAGATGTCTGTATTATATATATAAAATCAAGGAGAGAACCAATTAGAACTAAGGAGAACATTCCTAACACTGAGAACAATTAACCAGTGGAACAACTTGCCTCCAGGAGTTGTGGGTGTTCCATCACTGAAGGCTTTTAAGAAGAGACTGGACAGCCACTTGTCTGAAATGGTATAGGCAGGTCTCCTGCAAGAACAGGGGGTTGGACTAGAAGACCTCCGTTGGTCCCTTCCAACTCAGTTATTCTGCGTAATTAAAAAAAAAGTCACAAATGCAATGTCTAGACTGGAAGGGGGAAAGAAAGCAAAGAAAAAGAGGAAGAAAGAAAGA
>NW_015388188.1:138351-144020 GCF_001527695.2 Protobothrops mucrosquamatus | reverse complement strand
CTTCTTCTTCTTCTTCTTCTTCTTCTTCTTCTTCTTCTTCTTCTTCTTCTTCTTCTTCTTCTTCTTCTTCTTCTTCTTCTTCTTCTTCTTCTTCTTCTTCTTCTTCTTCTTCTTCTTCTTCTTCTTCTTCTTCTTCTTCTTCTTCTTCTTCTTCTTCTTCTTCTTCTTCTTCCTCTTCTTCCTCTTCTTCCTCTTCTTCCTCTTCTTCTTCTTCTTCTTCTTCTCCTAACCCTAACCCTAACCCTAACCCTAACCCTAACCCTAACCCTAACCCTAACCCTAACCCTAACCCTAACCCTAACCCTATTTTATTAATTTTCTAGTTTTACGTTCTTTGCTCTTCTTGATCTTTTCCAGTGACGATTGTCTAGGCTTGGGCCCTGTCTATTTTCCCTTTATTTCAAACGCCACCTTCCCACAATCCTAATCTAATCATCCTAATTCTTCTAATACAGGAAGTCCTCGGTTTACAAGACTTCCTTTAGGGACCGTTACCACGGCACTTGAAAAAAGTGACTTATCACCATTTTTCACACTTACGACCGTTGTGGCATCCCCATGGTTACGTGATCGAAACTGAGACGCTTGGCAACTGACTCATATTTATGACGGTCGCAGCGTCCCGGGGTCACGCGATCCTCTTTTGTGACCTCTTGATGAGCAAAGTCAATGGGATTCACTTAACAACCGGGTTACTCATTTAACAACTGCAGCGGTTCACTTCACAAATGTGGCCAGAAAAAGTCATCAAATGGGATGAAACTCCCTTAACAAATTTCTCACTTAGCCTCAGTTGTATCTGTAATCTCCTCCAGGTTAAATTTTCTTAATGTCAGCGCGGCCTAAATTATACCTGTTAACTAATCTTAACCACTCTTACTTCCTTAACTTAAGAGAGGGGCAACTATCTTCAGGAAAAACTTGCAAACTCAGATTCCCTTCCTGGACCACGTACAGGTAATCCTCGACATGCAACAGTTCGTTTAGTGACCGTTCAAAGCTACCAAGTCACTGAAAAAAGTGATTTATGGCTGTTTTTCCATGCTTATGACTCTTGTAACATACCCATGGTCACGTGATCAAAATTTGGACGCTTGGCAACTGACTCGTACTTACAACGGTCGCAGTGTCCCAGGGTCATGTGATCCCCTTTTTGGGGAACCTTCTGACAATGGGGGAGCCAGATTCACTTCAGAACTGTGGCCGGACAGGTCGTAAAACGGAGCAAAACCCAACTGTCTCGCTTAGGGACCGAAATTTGGGGCTCCGCCGTACGTCGAGGACTACCTGTAAATGCACCTTACCCGTAAATTGTTCATCGATCAAGATTTTAGCTGAATCCATTCTTCCCTTTCCTGAATGAAATCTCATCTTGGTTCATGGGATGAAAGCCTGCCTTTTTTCTTTTTCTTTTTAAAGAGCTTTTTTTTCCTTTCTGGACAACTTTCCAGCTTTGATTATCTTTGAATGGTGAGCAAAGCAAACATTGAGATGCCTAGGGCAGGACCCAAACAGTGTCCTTGCTTGACTGCTTATCAGCTATGTGTAAACAGCTTCCTGGGAATGTTGAAGGGACCACTGATAATATGAACCTTCCCTTTTAGCTGTGACGGCCCTTGACACAGTTGTAACGCAACCTCTTTCCCTCCCCTTCCCAAAAGCAATTGTGAATTAGAAGGGGAGGGTGTGTGTGTGTGTGTATGTGAGGCAGAAGGTTATAAATTGTTATAAATAGCTACGCAATATAAGTTCAACACGCGCTCTGGAAACCAACTAGGAAGTTAAATTGAAGAAGTTACCCACCCATCTCATGACTTTGGGATTTATTAGGTCAGGAGGATACACAATTCATTTGCAGAAGGAAACCTTGGATCAGAGTGACAAGTAATCTTGTTTTCAAGACCGGCAGAGATCTGTTTTCAGAGGCAAAAAGGTAAGGCTGTTAAGATCTGTTTTTTTGTATTTAGAAGTGGTCCAGAAAGAGTCACGGGGAGATGAGCATTCAGTTATGTGAAATTAAAACCATCTTTTCTCTCTCTCTCTCTCTCTCTTATATTCTAAACAAACTTTGTGGCTTAGATAGCTTAGGGAGAATTTATTTTTCTTTTAATTGGTCTTTTTTTAAAAAAAATAATTCTGGCAATTGGAAAAAGACAAGATTTTGTGCATTTTGCTTATTGCCCAAATAAAGATTTTTGCAAAAATGCCCGATTTCATGATATCGGGATCTGTACTGAATAGTTAATGAATATATATACTATGTACTATCCATATACTGTTCAGTACAGATATATTATACAGTATATATATCCATCAACTATAAAGAATGGTTGCAGGAACTGGGTGTGGCTAGTCTAGAGAAAAGAAGGACTGGGGTGGTGACATGATAGCAGTCTTCCAGTATTTGAGGGGCTGCTACAAAGAAGGGGGGGTCAACCTATTCCTCAAATCACCTAAGGGGAGGACAAGAAACAACGGATGGAAACTAATCAAGGAGAGAAGCAACCTAGAATTAAGGAGAAACTTCCTGACAGAGAGAACAATTAACCAGTGGAACAGCTTGCCTCCAGATGTTGTGGGTGCTCCATCACTGGAGGTTTTTAAGGAGACACTGGACAGCCACTTGTCTGAAATGGCATAGGGTCCCTTGCTTGAACAGGGGGTTAGACTAGACGATCTTCATGGTCCCTTCCAGTCTATTCTGATTAAACTATTTAGTACAGATATAGTTTAGAATATATATCCATATACTATTCAGTACAGATATATTATGTAGTATATATCCATATACTATTCAGTACAGATATATTATATAGTATATATCCATATACTATGCAGTACATATATATCAGTTGCTAGCATACATATGATAGCATGATAGCAGTGTTCCAATATCTCAGGGGCTGCCACAAAGAAGAGGGAGTCAAGCTATTCTCCAAAGCGCCTGAAGGTAGGACAAGAAGCAACGGATGGAAACTAATCAAGGAGAGAAGCAACCTAGAACTAAGGAGAAACTTCCTGACAGTTAGAACAATTAACCAATGGAACAACCTGCCTCCAGAAGCAGTGAATGCTCCAACACTGGAAGTTTTAAAGAAGAAACTGGACAGCCATTTGTCCAAAATGGTATAGGGTTACCTGTCTGAGCAGGGGGTTGGACTTGATGACCTCCAAGGTCCCTTCCAACTTCATTATTATTATTATTATTATTATTATTATTATTATTATTATTATTATTATTATTACCACAATTGAGCCCCAAATTTCTGTTACTAAGTGAAACAGTTGTTCAGATCTCAATATCATGAAATACTACCAGATCAAGAATTTTTGCAAAATCTTTATTTCGTGCAGTAGGTTGTCTGTCTGGCTACTAGGTGCTCCGAAATCTAACTCTTCTGAATTCGGAGTCAAACACTTCGTTCAAAATGTGATGACATAATTAGATTGCTCTTTGCAACTGTCTTCGTCTTCCGTTTCATTGTGAATGGGGTTGTCTCTAAAATGCCAGGGCCTTAACTCTCCATAAAAGAACTCCAGAAGGCATGGTTGCCTTCCTCTTTTGAGTTATGAAGGTGAATTTTTGTGATACAGTGAAGGACAAGGTAGGTTCACCAAGGTTCTCCCTATTTCAGTGCCAAAGAATTTAAAGATAGCATTCCAGGATCACGCGGAGGTTCACTCCGTTCAACATTATTTTCCCATGGTGTGCAGATGGATATCAAAGGAACATCTTGCACATGTTTTTCCAATCTGAGTCTGCCTTTGGTGCTGGAAGTAATATATAGCTCTCTTGATCAGGAGCTATTGATAGCTTTATCCTGTATGACTTTTGTAATCTTCTTCTAAAACCTTTAGAATAGTGATTAATTAGGATCTATTAGGGCTTCCCTTTAGGAAAGACCCTTGAGAATTCCCCAAGTGTGTATTTATTCGTTTCTTTGAGCAGGATCCACTTCTAATTTTTTTTTTGGCTTGTCTCCGCGTCAGTAATGTTCAGTCATTCTCAAAAGTAGAACGGTGACTCTTGATGTCCCAATCTTTCCAAGTCTTTACCAATAGCTTTGTGGTCAAACGTCGTTGATCGTTGAACAGTTTTGTAACTTGATTAGGTAATTTGAGGATAGGTCTAGACAGGCTTTTTTTTTTTTTTTTTTAAACAGTGGGAGTTGTAATAACTGGCCTGCCTTATTGGAAGCAAAGTATCCTTCAACTGTCCTCTTGAACTGCGTTGATGATATAACAGTTAAAAAGCTTTAGAAAATTCATTCCAGAAATTGGCTGGCTTATTTAGAGTGGGACTTGAAAAGAAGACATTCTACTTTACAGGTGTGTTCCCCCCAAAAAAAGTTTCTGGGATCGTATTTTGAAGAAGACCCATGAAACTGAAAGACTCTGTTGGCACATCAAAGCAAGTTTTCAACCATGTCTCTAGAAAAATAAAATGTCCTTCAGGAAGAAGAACAGTTTTAGTCTAGAACCAGGATTATTCAAGCAAGTCAAATGTAGATTCACAGTCTTATGCAATTGTAGACTTATTCAGGCCCAGCGTGGATCTTTCAGATGAAGATAGGGTGCTAATAATAATAATAATAATAGTAATAATAATAATAATAATAATAATAATAATAATAATAATAATAATAATAATAATAATAATAGGCAAAATGCCAAATCCAGTCTGAACATCTGGCTGACTGTGCGATGATGATGATGATGATGATGATGATGATGATGATGATAATAATAATAATAATAATAATAATAATAATAATAATAATAATAATAATAATAATAATAATAAAGTTGAAAGGGACCTTGGAGGCCATCTAGTCCAACTCCCTGCTCAGGCAGGAAACCCTATACCATTTCAGACAAATGGCTGTCCAGTCTCTTCTTAAAAACTTCCAGTGTTGGAGCATTCACCGCTTCTGGAGGCAGGTTGTTCCACTGGTTAATTGTTCTAACTGTCAGGAAGTTTCTCCTTAGTTCCAGGTTGCTTCTCTCCTTGATTAGTTTCCACCCGTTGCTTCTTGTCCTGCCTTACATAATTACTGTTATATAATAAAGCTCAGTATCCCCAAGGGAGCATAGGCAGAGACGACACAACAGTTGTACCTCACAGCATTCGATATTCTCTTCCATCTCCAGATCGATTAAGGATATGGCCTTGAAACCGATTCAGCAGAATTTAATGCGACCCTCCAAGAAATGGTCCATTTCTAAATTTCAGTCATCTAAGTGAGTCTAGTTTAACGAAGAGAAGGACGAGGGGGGACATGATAGCAGTCTTCCAGTATCTCAGGGGCTGCCCCAAAGAAGAGGGAGTCAAGCTATTTTCCAAGGTGCCTGAAGGCAGGATGAGAAGCAACGGGTGGAAACTAATCAAGGAGAGAAGCAACCTAGAACTAAGGAGAAACTTCCTGACAGTTAGAACAATTAACCAGTGGAACAACCTGCCTGCAGAAGCGGTGAATGCTCCAACACTGGAAGTTTTTAAGAAGAGACTGGACAGCCATTTGTCTGAAATGGTATAGGGTTACCTGCCTGAGCAGGGGGTTGGACTTGATGACCTCCAAGGTCCCTTCCAACTTTATTATTATTATTATTATTATTATTATTATTATTATTATTATTATTATTATTATTATTATTATTATTATTATTAT
>NW_015388188.1:127715-138251 GCF_001527695.2 Protobothrops mucrosquamatus | reverse complement strand
GTAGGGTAATTCCATCTGCATAGCTGGGATTCCATTTATTTAATTATGTATTTATAGGAAGACATTTTGAAAAATGAAGGACCCCCGACTAATAGGTAAGGTTCTAATGGAGAGGTAAGAGGTAAAAATATCTACTCTCCTTTCTAAGGACATTTTTTTAAATGTGTGAATAGATCAGCTGGAAACACAGGCGTCCTGTGGTTTTCTAATGTTCTTCTCATTATTCCTGACAAATGTCAAGAATTAGAAGACTGGAGCTACTAGGAATGGCAATCCAAAAACAGCAGGAGAGCCACATTTTTTTTTTCCAGCACGGTCTTAAATCTTCTGCAAGAAGAAAGGAAGCTATAGAAGGGGGGGGGAGAAACAAACAATAACCCTTCCCAAGAAAAAATTGCTCAACAGCAGTTATTCAACTTCAGGGAATATAACCACATAACCAACCGTTGTGGCTCCTTCTGAGCTTTCTGTTAGAGGTTGGTAGTTACCTGTGTTGATGCAACTCTCGCTTCGCGTTGTCCTCTGTGCTGAAACTTGCTTTCAGAGCTATTTGCTCCGGTGTGATCATCCCAAGAAAATAAAAGCAATTAAAATGCACCAGGGCGGACTGGAAAAGAACTAATTGTAGAAATGAAACGGCTTGGCTAAAACAAAGCAAGGGAGAGGTGGAGAGGGCTTAGAAGTTGGAACCCAACGAGGAAGGACTTTAATTGAGGTTTGAGAAGCAGCCAAGTTAGTTTTTTTGTCAGCACCTTCTTAAGAATCCCTAAGTGGGAAGTGAGGGATGGTAATAATAATAATAATAATAATAATAATAATAATAATAATAATAATAATAATAATAATAATAATAATAATAATAATAATAATAATAATAATAATAATAATAATAATAATAATAATAAAATAAAAATAATAATAACCACTTGAACACCTTCATCGGCATTGACAAATTCGCCATTAGTCAATTGCAAAAGGCGGCCTTACTAGGAACTGCTTCCATCCTGCGACGATATCTGTAATACCATCAAACATCCACATCTGCCTGTCCCAGGTCCTTGGGAAGGACTCGATAGGTAGACAAAATGCCAAATCCAGTCTGAACATCTGGCTGACTGTGCGATGATCCATAATAATTAATAATAATAATAATAATAATAATAATAATAATAATAATAATAATAATAATAATAATAATAATAAAGTTGGAAAGAATCTTGGAGTCTTCTAGTCCAACCCCCTGCTCAGGTAGGAAACCCTATACCGTTTCAGACAAATGGCTGTCCAGTCTCTTCTTAAAAACTTCCAGTGTTGGAGCATTCACCGCTTCTGGAGGCAGGTTGTTCCACTGATTTAATTGTTCTCACTGTCAGGAAGTTTCTCCTTAGTTCTAGGTTGCTTCTCTCCTTGATTAGTTTCCACCCGTTGCTTCTTGTCCTGCCTTCAGGTGCTTTGGAGAACAGCTTGACTTCCTCTTCTTTGTGGCAGCCCCTGAGATACTGGAACACTGCTATCATGTCCCCCCTCGTCCTTCTCTTCATTAAACTAGACAGACCCAATTCCAGCAACCGTTCTTCGTATGTTTTAGCCTCCAGTCCCCTAATCATCTTTGTTGCTCTTCTCTGTACTCTTTCTAGAGTCTTTCTACCTGGCATTTTCCTTCTATTTGGGGACTCTGGTGACGTTACTGCAGGAGAAACGCTAGATGATTATTAGAGATGAGATGTTTTGGGAGCAGCAGTTTCAAACTACGAAGGTTCAATGGAAAATTGGTTCAGAGTCGCTGGAAGGGATCCAGGGTAGTTGGTGATCTGATCACAAAATTATCCCAGGATTTCGATAAGGAGCGTGAAGTCCTTCATTCCATGAGTACATTAGTTCTTATTGGGTGGAGTCTTTTGGGAAGGAGGAAGGGATTCTGGCTTCCCTACCCGTGTTTCCATTTTGGAATGCAATCGGATAACGATGCAAATTCAACGCAGATTGTAGAGCGCTCGATGTAGTTAAGTTCAGCTTTTCTTGGCTTTGCAGACCTGCATAGTTTGCAAATGGGAAGTAACGGATTATTGCCAAGTTGCTTTTTCATTCCTGCAGTTCACTGCGGAGGGTTGCTAAACAAGACAGTTGCTCAAAGAGGAGCACCTGCGCCGGCTGTTCTACAGTGGGGGAGGGGGACATCAAGTCTCATAACTGGAAACAGTAGGTGTGTAGATGTTTGTCTTGAGGGTAAGACGAAGAGGCCTTCCTGCTAAAAACGAATGGGAGGAAGGTGGGATTTTGAGGGGGAAATTGACAAAACCAGGGGAAAAGTTAGCAATGGGCCAGATGGGGAAGGATGAAGGGGAAGGGAAGAGGGAAGGGCAAAGGGGAAGGGGAAGAGGAAGGTGCAGGGAAAGAAGGGAAGGGAAGGGAAAGGAAAGGAAAGGAAAGGAAAGGGGAAGGGGAGGAAAGGGGAAGGGAAAGGGAAAGGGAAAGGGGAAGAGGAAGGGGAAGAGGAAGAGGAAGGGGAAGGGGAAAGAGGAAGGGGAAGAGGAAGAGGAAGGTGCAGGGAAAGGAGAAGGGAAAGGAAAGGAAAGGAAGAGAAGGGAAGGTAAGGAAAGGGAAAGGAAAGGAAAGAAAAGGGGAAGGGGAGGAAAGGGGAAGAGGAAGAGGAAGAGGAAGGTGCAGGGAAAGAAGGGAAAGAAGGGAAGGGAAGGGAAAGGAGAAGGGAAAGGAAAGGAAGAGAAGGGAAGGGAAAGGAAAGGAAAGGGGAAGGGGAGGAAAAAGGAAGGGAAAGAGGAAGAGGAAGGGGAAGGGAAAGGGAAAGGGAAAGGAAAGGAAAAGGGAAGGGGAGGAAAGGGGAAGGGAAAGGGAAAGGAGAAGGGGAAGAGGAAGAGGAAGGTGCAGGGAAAGGAGAAGGGAAAGGAAAGGAAAGGAAAGGAAGAGAAGAGAAGGGGAAAGGAAAGGAAAGGAAAGGGGAAGGGGAGGAAAGGGGAAGGGGAAGGGAAAGGGAAAGGAGAAGAGGAAGAGGATGAGGAAGAGGAAGAGGAAGAGGAAGGTGCAGGGAAAGGAGAAGGGAAAGGAGAAGGGAAAGGAAAGGAAAGGAAGAGAAGGGAAAGGAAAGGAAAGGGGAGGAAAGGGGAAGGGAAAGGGAAAGGAGAAGAGGAAGAGGAAGAGGAAGGTGCAGGGAAAGGAGAAGGGAAAGGAGAAGGGAAAGGAAAGGAAAGGAAAGGAAAGGAAGAGAAGGGAAGGGAAGGGAAAGGAAAGGAAAGGGGAAGGGGAGGAAAGGGGAAGGGAAAGGGAAAGGAGAAGGGGAAGAGGAAGAGGAAGGGGAAGAGGAAGAGGAAAGTGCAGGGAAAGGAGAAGGGAAAAGAAAGGAAAAGAAAGGAAAGGAAGAGAAGGGGAGGGAAGGGAAGGGAATGGACACCAAGTTGACCTTAACAGAATAACAGAGTTGGAAGGGACCTTGAAGGTCTTCTAATCCAAGCTTGACACCTCGTGAAGTCTTTGGCTTTCCTCTAGGATCATTTCTCCCACCCCCCAACTTTTCAGACTAGCCTAAGGGCCCGAGGATTTCTTAGTGTTTTCCTATTCCAGAAGTCCTCAGGGCCGACCTTGCTTAGCCTTTGAACACCAGCCAGATGAGTCACCAGCCTGCTATTTGCTGAGACACCCAGTCCAGGAGAGCACCGGAGACATATTCCTGTTGATGAGAAGCTTCCCACAGTCAAAGTTGAAGATGCAACGCTCCATTGTTTTAAGAATGGACTGTATCCCTAAACAAACAAGGAGCGGTCAGCTGCCTTTTGGGTGTGGAGCAAATGAGAAGGCTATAGCCCTGGCCCATCCCTTGTCTCTTCAAAGACTCCCAAAAACAGTCTTGAAATAGTTTAGCTGCTTGAATTTTGCTGGTTTTTTTTTTTGTTTTCTTTTTTTTTCCTCTTAAAATAATGTTTCTAATTCTCTGGCATTCACACTGACAACTATACCGTTCTGTTTTGTGAGTGGACTTCTCCCAGGCTGCCTCGAACAATGCAATGGTTTTAATTCTTCGTTCTGCAGCTTAGAAAAGAGCAGTGAGCTAGACACACCTCTGAGCTGTTTTTGGAGTGCTGTCTCCTTTTACTTCTACTATTGTTGCTCTTCTAGCATGTTGCATGTAAGTATATGTGCACCAGTGTCTGTCAGGGCTGGTTTGTCTGGAACTTGGTGGGATCTAGGATTGTCCTACACGGGAATAGGAAGGGCGGAGGAGAAACCCTAAGTCAGGGGTCTTCAAACTTGGCCCTTTTATGACTTGTGGA
The DNA here is from genome assembly GCF_001527695.2 of Protobothrops mucrosquamatus. Lineage (NCBI taxonomy): Eukaryota > Metazoa > Chordata > Lepidosauria > Squamata > Viperidae > Protobothrops > Protobothrops mucrosquamatus. Next base: position 133,968 of record NW_015388188.1, on the reverse strand, counting down.
CTTCAACTCCCAGAATTCTTCAGCCAGCATGCCTGGCTGAAGAATTCTGGGAGGGGTCTTCAAACTTGGCCCTTTTATGACTTGTGGACTTCAACTCCCAGAATTCCTCAGCCAGCGTGCCTGGCTGAGGAATTCTGGGAGTTGAAGTCCACAAACAGGGGTCTTGAACCTTGGCCCTTTTATGACTTATGGACTTCAACTCCCAGAATTCCTCAGCCAGGCATGCTGGCTGAGGAATTCTAGGAGTTGAAGTCCACAAGTCATAAAAGGGCCAAGTTTGAAGACCCCTCCCAAAATTCTTCAGCCAGGCATGCTGGCTGAGGAATTCCTGGAGTTGAAGTCCACAAGTCATAAAAGGGCCAAGGTTGAAGACCCCTGCCCTAAATGTTCAGGTTCCAGAAGTGCTTTTCAAAAGGCAACTGGACTTTCTTGGGGTTTTGTTTTTTTTCCCCTTGAAAACATTTTGCTTCTTATCCAAGAAGCTTCTTCAGTTCTGAAGAAAACGTTTGAAACGTTTGAAGAAAACGTTTCCTTGAACACATTTCACTTCTCATCTAAGAAGCTTCTTCAGTCCTGAAGCTTCTTGAATGAGAAGTGGGACGTTTTCAAGGAAAAAAAGAAAGTCTGGTTGTCTTTTGAAAAAGCACCCACGTGGGGGTCAATGTGGGGGTCAACCACGACCTGGATGATTGAGAATCTCCATGGACACCTAGATGTTCATCTGCAGCAATGACCTTGCGTGTGACTTTCGTTGGCTACTGAACTACTGACGATATCAAGCATTTTCAATTCTCACCAATTAATGTGCCATATTTCTTGCTTTGGGCTTTTGAATGCATCATGCACAGATTCTGAAGTGGTGGCGGTCAAAACTCCAACCCTACGTATCATCCTTCATCACTGAGCAGTGGCTTGTCTGGAAGATGATTATCTGGAGTTGATGCCCTAGCACAGTGATGGCCAACCTTTTAGAGACCGAGTTCCCAAACTGCAACCCAAAACCCACTTATGCATTGTTGGGTGCCGGGTGGGTGTGGCCCATTGGGTGGGCATGGTTGCAGTGGTAACGGCAGACTGGGTGGGATCAAAAAGTTCAATTGATCAATTCCAACTTTGTAAGATCTTTTTTTTTTCCGCGAGAAGTTGAAATTGACTGATTGATTGAACCTTTTTTTTTTGTACACGGCGGCGGAGGCCTAAAGCAAAAAGGTTTTATAAAAGCCAGTTGAAGGTCTAGGACTGGGGCGACGGTGCGCGTGCCCACAGAGAGGGCTCTGAGTGCCGCCTCTGGCACCCGTGCCATAGGTTCGCCACCACTGCCCTAGCAAATGCTTCCGTTTTCTACCATGCTCTTCAGTATGGCCCCATAGATAGATAGATAGATAGATAGATAGATAGATAGATAGATAGATAGATAGATAGGTAGGTAGGTAGGTAGGTAGGTGGGTTTGTGCATAGGTAGGTAGGTAGGTAGGTAGGTAAGCAAGTAAGTAAGTAAGTAAGTAAGTAGGTAGGTAGGTAGGTAGGTAGGTAGGTAGGTAGACAGACAGACAGACAGACATATAGATAGATAGATAGGTAGGTAGGTAGGTAAGTAGGTAGGTAGGTAAGTAGGTAAGTAGGTAAGTAGGTAAGTAGGTAAGTAGGTAAGTAGGTAGGTAAGTAAGTAAGTAAGTAGGTAGGTAGGTAGGTAGACAGACAGACAGACAAATAGATAGGTAGGTAGGTAGGTAGGTAGGTGGGTGGGTAGATGGGTAGATAGGTTGATGGATTAATAGGTAGGTAGGTGATAGATAGGCACGTAGCTTGATTGATAGGTGGATAGCTTCATTGATAGGTAGCTTGATAGATTGATAGGTTTTGTTGTTAGTTGCGAAGTCGTGTCCCACCCATTGTGACCCAATGGACAATGTTCCTCCAGGCCTTCCTGTCCTCTACCATCTTCTGGAATCCATTTAAGCTCAGGCCTCCTGCTTCAGTGACTCCATCCAGCCATTTCATTCTCTGTAGATTGATAGATTGATAGAGGGATGATAAATGGATATGTGTGTGTGTGTGTGTGTGTGTGTGTGTGTGTGTGTGTGAGAGAGAGAGAGAGAGAGAGAGAGAGAGAGAGAGAGAGATATTTAAATTTCTATGCTAGCCATCTCCTCTACAGCGTGATTCTGTGTGGCTTACAAATTATATTACAGAAGTTACTTTCCTATGAGCAAACCACCTCTTATTTTTCAGTGATGTTATCTCTCCCAATATAACTGTGGGGGTTTTTTTTGGTCAAAAACTTGAAAGCTCTGTTCATAGCTTTTTGCACAGACTATCTTAAAATCAGAAAGCCAGTTTTGTGCAGTGGTGAAGGCACCACGCTAGACACCAGGAGACTATGATTTGCCTTAGGTATGCAGCCAGCTGGGTGACTTTGGCTAGTATTGGCCCTAGGAAGGCGCTAAAAGAAAACCACGCCCCAAAACCTTGCCAAGGAAACTACAGGATTAGTCCAGGCAGTAGCCAGGAGTTGACACTGACCCAGAGGAAAAATACAGTTCAGCTATTTTATATCCTTCCTGTATAGATTTTCACGTACATATTAAACCAGTGGTTCTCAACCTTTTTAATGCCGCGACCCCAACCGGTCGTAAGTCGAGGACTAAACCGGTCATAAGTCGAGGACTACCCAACCGGTCATAAGTCGAGGACTTTCCCTGCCCGGGAGCGCCACGCATGTGTGGTTCCGCCCCCTGCGCCGGCTGAGGCATAGCTGGCAAGCGGCAGAGACGGAGCAGGCCGACCACCAGCTGGCCCAGCCCAAGGGAGGTAAGGCACCCGCTGGAAAAGGGGAAAAAAATGGCGGACAAAAAAATGGACAAAAAAAATGGCGGACAGCCTTGCTTGCCGACCCCCATGAAATGGTTGATCGACCCCAAATGGGGTCCCGACCCACAGGCTGAGAACCACTGTATTAAACAGTACATTTCTTAATTCGATCCTGAATGATGTCTTGATGTTGTCTTATGTTTAAGCAGCATCTTTAAAAAGCAACCATCTATATACAAGCTTTCTTATAGTACCCACCAAAACATAAGGTGGGGATGGAATGATCTGTGTTACGACAATAAATTGCTTCACACGGAGTTCTTTCTTAACAACGAACGTTGGAGCGTAGAAACAATAATGGAAATTTTTGAAGGCATGACCTTGGACACAGTAACATCTAAAGGATGGAATTGTGCATCGTGATATCGTGATGCAAGCTGCTCAAGCAAGTCGGGATGGAGTTTGCATTGTTAGTTTATATTGTACATTTTTTTATTCCCACTCCTTACTATGGACATATCTGGAAATGCAAGTTAGGAAAAGAAGCGACAGCGTTGTGTCTCTTCTAAGGAGAACAACCTAGCGACAATGCGATTTAAGTGGGAATTGTTGGGAGCTGTGTGTTTGAGAATTCTTGAGAGCTAGACTATGAACTGAGCAGGGACTAGTGAAGGGTATGTCTACAGTAGTGGCCAAAATGGTGGAAACCTTTTGGGAAAAGTGTACAGTAGAAATGCCACCTTTGGTTAAGTTTCCACCCATTTTTCTTCTAATTTCTTTATAACTGTAGCCTTGTTCCCCTAATAATACTATTTTACATCGCTTTCTGGGCGACCAGTCAACTCTTTGCACCATTACTTTAATTTTATTACGTTTTACAAGCTCACTAAATGAAAGAACACACACACAAAAAAACCAGTCAACTTGATAACGATCACATAACACACTGATAAATGTCCTCCTCTCAGCTTCAATACAGGACATCAATCACTGAGTTCTATTGTGATCTGATTGGCTCATTGCCAAAACAAGATGACACCTGATTGTTCTGTAAACACTCATGCTCATTGGCTACAATCAGATGAAGGAAAGCTACCTGATATCAACCTAAGGAAGTTGTGCTTCCTTTTTCTGGTTATTTGGCTATAACTTTTCATAGAATACAGTACAGATAATTGAACAAACTTTGTTGCATTACGTTCTTGATTAAATTATCTTTCCATTGATATATAATTTTATGGTACTACTCCCCCCCCAAAAAAAGTGGTGTTATTAGCCATCAAACCTCAAAAATACACTTTTCCCAAAAGGTTTCCACAATTTTGGCCACTGCTGTATTTATTGGGGGGAGGGCATGGTGGGCTAGAGGTTAAGACACTGTGCTTGTTAAGTGGAAGGTTGGTAGTTTGAGACCTGAGTACTGTGTGATGGGGTGAGCTCCCGTTCCTTGCTCCAGTTCCTGTCCACCTAGCAGTTCAAAAGAATGCAAATGCGAGTAGATCAAGGTAACAATGTTCTCTGAACTTTGGTGTATAGTCATGCCAGTCACATAACCATGGAAATGTCTTCAGACAATGCTGGCTCCCTCGGCGAGTAGGAAACGGAGATGAACACTGCCCCTTAGAGTTGGACATGACTGGACATGTTTTTCATGTCTGTATATACGGGCTCCAAGATCACCACAGATGGGGACTGCAGCCAAGAAATTAAAAGACGCTTGCTCCTGGGAAGGAAAGCTATGGCAAATCTAGACAGCATACTAAAAAGCAGAGACATCACCCTGCCAACAAAAGTGCGTATAGTCAAGGCCATGGTTTTCCCTGTTGCAATGTATGGCTGTGAAAGTTGGACCGTAAGAAAGGCTGAGCGCCAAAGAATGGAGGCCTTTGGACTATGGTGCTGGAGAAGACTCCTGCGAGTCCCCTGGACTGCAAGGCGATTAAACCGGTCAGTCCTAGAGGAGATCAACCCCGACTGCTCTTTAGAAGGCCAGATCCTGAAGTTGAAACTCAAGTACTTTGGCCACCTAATGAGAAGGAAGGATTCCCTGGAGAAAAGAGCCTAATGCTGGGAAAGATGGAGGGCAAGAGAAGAAGGGGACGACAGAGAAGGAGGTGGCTGGATGGAGTCACTGAAGCAGGAGGCGTGAGCTTAAATGGACTCCAGAAGAGGGTAGAGGACGGGAAGGCCTGGAAGAACGTTGTCCATGGGGTCACGATGGGTCGGACATGACTTTGCAACTAACAACAACAAGCCAAGTATAATATTCTAGCTACAAATCCTATCCTTCCAGTTATAATAATACTTTTGTTTCTAACAGTTATCTATTTTCTTAGCCATATTCAAACCTCTGTTTAGTAGTATAACATCCCATCTAATAGGCACTGAAAAAAGTGGCTTATGACCGTTTTTCACACTTACGACCATCACCGCATCCCTGGGGTCACGTGATCAAAATTCTGACGCTTGGCAACTGGCTCATATTTATGACGGTCACAGCGTTCTGGGGGTCACCTGATCCCCTTTTGCGAACTTATGACAAGCAAAATCATAAGATTCCCTTAACAACCGTGCCACTCACTTAAAAACTGCAGTGATTCACTTAACAATTGTGGCAACAGAGATCGTAAAACGGGGCAAAACTCGACCGTCTCGCTTAGTGACAGAAATTTGAGGCTCAACTTGTGGTCGTAAGTTGAGGACTGCCTCATTCATGTTCCCACACATTCACCTTATAGGAATCAGCAAATCAGAACACCAATAATATACTCTTTGGAATAATAGCTCTTCCTTCTTTTCTCTCTCTTCCTCTTGGTCTGTTTCTGTCTTTTTTTCTTTTTTCTTTTACCTTTTTTCTATTTTCTTATGTTTTTTTTATTATTATTAGGCATGATAATTAATTTGTGGCAGTATAATGAGAAAAAGATTGTAATAATGGAAGAGATGAAATTAACAAATGAAGAATTACTGAATAAGAAAGAGAACATAGTTAAGAAATGTAAGAATGTAATGATGGAAATAATATGTTTAAATAAGAGAAGTTAGGGACATCCAAATGGTAAATAATATGTCTGTCTAAGGCTAAGTTGGATATGGTATTTGGAAATTAATAACAGCTGAAAACAGGATTTTGATTTATATAGGTAACGGGTTGCTGATAACTTGTATTGATTAATGGAATTTTTATTTATTTATTTTATTTATTTATTTATTATTTGGATTTATATCCCGCCCTTCTCCTCACAGGACTCAGGGCGGCTGACAATCAATTAAAATACATAAATAACAATACAAATTTAAAATTAATTAAAAGAGATATTTAAATATTGTCAAATTAAAATATAATTAAAACCCCTCTAAAAATTACCCTAGGCCAGTCCTGCAAGCTGGAATAACCAAGTCTTGAGGGCGCGGCGGAAGGAAGGGAGATCAGGGATAACCC
>NW_015388188.1:125755-127213 GCF_001527695.2 Protobothrops mucrosquamatus | reverse complement strand
GTCAGCCGCGAATCCAGGAGGACACCCAAGTTGCGTACCCTCTCCGAGGGGGCCAGAGTTTCGCCCCCTATAGTCAGCGATGGAATCAGCTGACTATGCCGAGGCGCCGGTAACCACAGCCACTCGGTCTTGGACGGGTTGAGCCTGAGTCTGTTCCTCCCCATCCAGACCCTCACGGCCTCCAGACACCGGGTCATCATGTCAAGGGCATCGTTAATACATTTAGGAATGTATTAACGAATGAATTTTATTTAGAAATGTATTAATTTGACTATATTATGTTAATTGATAGAGAGAAAAATTTTAAGGAGTATTATTTGAGCCGTATATTTACGATGTTATTATATTCAGCTGATTACCCTATCTCCACGTTGGCTCTTAAGTTTCTTGGTGCAAAAATGGAAAAACCAATAAAATTGTTTTAACACCTAGGAAACTGTATCCTAGCAAGGGAAGAGTGAAAGAACCTCTGTTTTCCGTATGCGGGGTGGAAAAATGCAAAACAAAATGGACTCTGATTAGCAATTTCTCAGCAGAGTGTAGAAAATGGTAGCTTGGGTGGAGCACCATCGGGCAGATCATATCAGCGAGATGCAGGTCGGGACATGACAGTTTAGATAAGATTGCTCTTTGTTCAAAATCGAGAACGGCCTGGAGAACAAGCCAATGACTGCTTGTGCCTTTTTTTAAAAGAATCTGAGCACAATCTTGTCTCCCTCCCTTAACATTTAACTCGCAACAAGCAAAAGATAGCCGTGATTGTTCTAGAAGGCCGTGGCAATGTTTCCTGCTCCAGGTGAGGGGAGGAATGACCTTAATCTTCTGACCTGCCATCTGAACTGAAGGCTGAAGGAGACCGTGACGGAAGGCATTGTTGTCTTATCTCAAAGGAACACAAGCAAGCCTACAACCTTACAAGGCCGATGGTGGATAACAATGCAATGCAATTGCAACCATCCCAAGCTAAAAGTGAATGTGAATGTAGAAGAGCATGGTGAATGGATCAAATATGTTGTACCTCATGGTGAAGTAGCTGAGGTCTCAATAGATCCGTCCGTCCGTCCATCCATCCATACACACACACACACACACACACACACACACACACACACACCATTTGTCTGTCTGTCTGTCTTGTCTGTCTGTCTGTCTGTCTGTCTGTCTGTCTGTCTGTCTATCTATCTATCTATCTCTCCATCCATCCACACACACACACACACACACACACACAAACACACATACATACATAACATACATCATCTATCCTCTCTCTCTCTTGCACACACACACACACATCCATCTATTTATCATCCCTCTATCAATCTATCACGTTACCTATGTATCAATATATTAAGCTACCTACTTACTAATCTATCAAGCTACCTATCAATCAAGCTACCCACCTATCAATCAGGCTACATGCCTATCAATCAAGCTACCTACCTACCTATCAATCAA
>NW_015388188.1:118306-125724 GCF_001527695.2 Protobothrops mucrosquamatus | reverse complement strand
ACACACACACACACACACACATACATACATACGTCATCTATCAGTCCGTCCATCCATCCATCCATCCATCCATCCATCCATCCATCCATCCATCCATCCATCCATCCATCCATCCATCCATCCATCCATCCATCTATCTATCTATCTATCTATCTATCTATCTATCTATCTATCTATCTATCTATCTATCTATCTATCTCTGTCTTCTATCCTCTATCCTCTGTCTTCTATTTTCTATCGATCTTCTAATCTTCTGCCTTCTATCTTCTAATCTTCTGTCAGTATTAGTAAGATAATAGTATTCCAGTGCAGTAATACTCAGACAATGCAGGTACGTGCTTCTTCTAATGAAGAACGAAGTAACAGCTAATGAAAAGCATTTGTAAACATGCATTTGAAACCAGGGAGAGAAGCTTTTGTTCAATCTTTGCTCTTTAGAGGAATGGGAGGTTCGTGTGTTTGTCTGGAAACCAAATTTAGAAGTGGTCAAACAAAGAATGTAATCAAGCCTTTCTAGTTAATAGTTGCAATTAATTTCCTCCCCTCTGCTACTTCTTGACCAAAATGTGGATGTATTTCATGAAGAAAAAGACCATTTCAGCCTGAAATTATTGCTGACTTTTTTTCCCTTCTGAATACACACAGAGAGAGAGGGGGGGGGGAGAGAGAGAGAGAGAGGGAGAGAGAGAGAGAGAGAGAGGGAGAGAGAGAGAGAGAGAGAGAGAGAGAGAGGGAGAGAGAGAGAGAAATTAAGTTCATTTTGGTATTCCTTGGCTTATGAGCATTTTTAACAACCATTCAAAGTTACAACAATGCTGAAAAAAATGTTATTTATGCCTATTTCTCACGTTTATAGCTGATACAGCATCCCCAGGGTCACGTGATCACAATCTGGATGCTTGATAACCCACATGTATTTGCGATGGTTTGCAGCTTCCCAGGGTCACATGTCTGTGGCCTTCCCACCCAGCTTCTGACAAACCAAGTCAATGGGGGAAGCTGGATTCAGCTAATGACCCTGTGATTCCCTTGACCACAATGATTTGCTGAACGTATGTGCCAAAAAAAAAAATAAAAAAAGTTGCAAAAATCAAGCATGACTCCTTTAAGGACCATTTTGCTCTGCAGTGAAAGTTCTGCTCCCCGTTGTGTTTGTAAGTCTAGCACTGACTAATAACCGAAATTGTTCTGATCGGTTTAGCCAGGCTTCAGTTGCGTTGACTCTGCATGTTTGCTATTATCTCTTTTGAAAGTCTGCTTAGGTCTCCGGGATCCATATTTTGAGGGAACTTCGGAATAAGAGAACTGTAAGAGGTCAAAGGAGCAGAGAGAAGCAGCCGCAACACCCTGCGACGGTGTGAGGAAGCATGTGGTGTAATCAAAGTTGTGCCTTCCTGACAGTGGCAACCGTCGGAGCCCTGCTCGCCATCCTCGGGGGAGTTTTGATCCCAGTTGGAAATAACATTATGGAGAAGAAAATTAAAAAGGTAAGAGTCACCCATCATTCCTTTTATTTCTGCATCGTTTCCCCCACTTTCTTCTCAACATTGAATTGAATTATGAAGTATGATTAGAACAAAAGGAATTTGTGTCCGGTGCAGACGCTCTCAGTGGACATGCAAGGCAACTGAATAATAACAATAGTAATAATAGTAATAATAGTAATAATAGTAATAATAGTAATAATAGTAATAATAGTAATAATAATAATAACGTTGGGACCTTGGAGGTCATCTAGTCCAACCCCCTGCTCAGGCAGGAAACCCTACACCATTTCAGACAAATGGTTGTCCAGTCTCTTCTTAAAAACTTCCAGTGTTGGAGCATTCACAGCTTCTGGAGGCAGGTTGTTCCACTGATTAATTGTTCTGTCAGAAAATTTCTCCTTAGTTCTAGGTTGTTTCTCTCCTTGGTTAGTTTCCATCCGTTGCTTCTTGTCCTGCCCTCAGGCGCTTTGGGGAATAGATTGACTCCCTCTTCTTTGTGGCAGCCCCTGAGATACTGGAACACTGCTATCATGTCCCCCCTCGTCCTTCTCTTCATTAAACTAGACATACCCAATTCCAGCAACCGTTCCTTGTATGTTTTAGCCTCCAGTCCCCTGATCATCTTTGTTGCTCTTCTCTGTACTCTTTCTAGAGTCTCAACTTTTTTTTTTTACATTGTGGTGACCAAAACTGGATGCATTATTCCAAGTGTGGCCTTACCAAGGCATTGTAAAGTGGTATTGACACTTCATGTGATCTTAATGATAACAATCATCATAATATCAATAAGGGGGGGAGTAGGAAAGAAATGAAAAAAAAATCTTAACAAAGGCAGAAAGCAGCTCCAGTCTTTCTTAATAGCTTCAAGCAGAAGCCTCAAGTCTTTAGAGATGGATATTTGTACCTATTCAGAAAGACTGGGCCAATCTATTCATAAACAAAATGCCTTCAGCCCTCACAGCTGATGGGATTAAGAATTTACAATCCCCCACACAAATTCTAAGGACAGGGCATGTCCTTTAGGACATAATAGGATTAACCCACCACCATTGACACAAGGCTCACTACATTGCACAAGCCCCTGGAGCATCTCAATCAGAAGGTACAAAAATCCACCCACTCTCAACTCCATTTTGTCAGCTGTCCCAGAACTGCATGCTGTTGCTGGTTCTGCTCATCAATAAACATACCTTCTTTCCAAAGCAGCCTCCATTTTATTCCCGACTTGGAACTGGACCTGATTTTTCTTTCAACATTGTCATTAAAGGAAACCTGTAGAATCTCAGGAAATGCTTCCCTTTCCCCTGTTTTCTTTGGTCAGCTCAACTGTTAACTGCTCACATTTTTATAAACTCTTCAGATAATCTGTGACTTCCAAGGTCCCTTCCACTTTTGCTATTCTGTTATGTTATTCTGTTATTGTTTGCGAGCCACACACCACCTTGAGCTACAAAAGAGAGGCAGACATAAATTACCCAGGAAGTTTTTGTGGTAGATGGGGGCACTCCATTGCACCATCATTTCACCCTGACTGTCTTCCAATCCTCTTGCAAATATGACAAGCATCCTTACAGTATTTCTTCTTAGATCTCACCAAGCTAGAACATTAAACAACGTTCAAAGAACAATCTCTGTGAACATAATTTAAATTACACGTCAAAGTTGTATATCCAGTAAAACAACCTCTCACAAAAATTTAGCTTGCCAAACCACCAAACACGTGTTTGTGGTTGACCCGGTCTAACTTGGCTTCTGTTCTCTCGTTTAGCAATTACTCTAGTTCTCCTTTTGAACCAAGCATTTAAGGGATAATTAAGACATAATGGCCGAGTCTGCACATTTTTCTGCAGCCACACGTGGTTGTTTTGTTTGTAAACTCAGTCAGTGAGAAATCACAATCTCCTGCTTCAACTTTTCCAATCTTGGAGGCAACAAGGCAACAATCTTGGAAGAAAGCAACAATGATGAAGTATGGTTAGAACAAAAGGAATTTGCATTGTAAAGTGGTATTAACACTTCATGTGATCTTAATGATCATCATCATCATAATATCAATAAGGGGGGGAGTAGGAAAGATAATAAGAAGGGTAAATAATAACAATACTACAGCCATGCTACATGGCAAATACACATAGACATTAGGCAGTCCTTTGAGAATTACATGATGAGCAGAGTGATGGCATGGGGGAATAGCAATAGCAATAGCACTTAGACTTATATACCACTTCATAGTGCTTTTACAGCCATCTCTAAGTGGTTCACAGAGGCAGCACATTGACCCCAACAATCTGGGTCCTCATTTTACCAACCTCGGAAGGATGGAAGGCTAAGTCAACCTTGAGCCAGTGAGAATCGAACTGCCAAATTGCTGGCAGCTGGGAGTCAGCTGAAGTAGCCTGCAGTACTGCATTCTAACCACTGTGCCACCATGGGATAAGAAAGATAACAACAATACTACAGCCATACAATAAGGGTAAATATATGTAGACATAAGACAGTCCTGTGAGAATTAGGTGATCAGCAGAGTGATGGCATGGGGGATAAGAAGGATAATAATAATACTACAGTCGTACAATATGGGTAAATATAAATTTTAAGCATTTTTTCTTTATTTTAGAACACAACTGAGAATACTGTAGGATCTATCCTGTTGTCTGGGCAAAATCCAGTTCCAAATAACAAAATAACTTTAGCTGTTGATAGTCTTTTCAAATCTAATGTTTTATGGTGAGCTCTAAGCACCGATGCTGATCAGGTGCTTTGTCTAAAAGGAAATTAAAGTAAATGTCTGTTTTTTATTTCTTCTCTCTTCTGCCTCATCTGAGTTAGGCCACTTGAATGTTGCATTTCCATGCATGCATTCTGCTTGCATGGCAAACACTGTTGACATGTGCTTCTTCTCCAAGAGGCTTCCGATTCCCCAAAGATCTTTGTTACTACCACAATTTCCTCTTGAGCACTTTCAAGCAGCTTTCCAAATTTCCAAGAGCTTCAAGGATCAGATGGGAGCTTAGACCTTTACTGAACATTTCTTGCAACCGCGGTTGATAGGCAATGCAACCTTGTAATCAGATTCATTATTATTTAAACAGTAGCTTTCAGAGTTTGGCACAACCTCAGCCAAGCTGCCAGAGGGGTTTTCTGAAATGTTATTGTAGGAAGGCCTCCCTCCCTGCATTAAAAATATTCTTTATTCTTAATATGAAAAAGAGGCAGAGTATTATATTTCCCCAAAGGGGAAATGGGGAAAAAAATCTTAACAAAGGCAGAAAGCAGCCCCAGTCTTTCTTAATAGCTTCAAGCAGAAGCCTCAAGTTTTTAGAGATGGATATTTGTACCTATTCAGAAAGACTGGGCCAATCTATTCATAAACAAAATGCCTTCAGCCCCAACAGCTGATGGGATTAAGAATGTACAATCCCCCACACAAATTCTAAGGACAGGGCATGTCCTTTAGGACATAATAGGATTAACCCACCACCACTGACACAAGGCTCACTACATTGCACAAGCCCCTGGAGCATCTCAATCGGAAGGTATAAAAATCCACCCACTCTCAACTCCATTTTGTCAGCCGTCCCAGAACTGCATGCTGTTGCTGGTTCTGCTCATTAATAAACATACCTTCTTTCCAAAGCAGCCTCCATTTTATTCCTGACTTGGAACTGGACCTGATTTTTCTTTCAACATTGTCATTAAAGGAAACCTGTAGAATCTCAGGAAATGCTTCCCTTTCCCCTGTTTTCTTTGGTCAGCTCAACTGTTAAGCACTCACATTTTTATAAACTCTTCAGATAATCTGTGAGCTCCAAGGTCCCTTCCATGTCTGCTATTCTATTATGTTATTCTGTTATTGTTTGCAAGCCACACACCACCTTGAGCTACAAAAGAGAGGCAGACATAAATTACCCAGGACGTTTTTGTGGCAGATGGGGGCACACTCCATTCTACCATCATTTCACCCTGACTGTCTTCCAATCCTTTTGCAAATATGACAAGCATCCTTACAGTATTTCTTCTTAGATCTCACTAAGCTAGAACATTAAACAACGTTCAAAGAACAATCTCTGTGAACATAATTTAAAATTACACGTCAAAGTTGTATATCCAGTAAAACAACCTCTCACAAAAATTTAGCTTGCCAAACCACCAAACACGTGTTTGTGGTTGACCCGGTCTAACTTGGCTTCTGTTCTCTCGTTTAGCAATTACTCTAGTTCTCCTTTTGAACCAAGCATTTAAGGGATAATTAAGACATAATGGCCGAGTCTGCACATTTTTCTGCAGCCACACGTGGTTGTTTTGTTTGTAAACTCAGTCAGTGAGAAGTCACAATCTCCTGCTTCAACTTTTCCAAGTTTGGAGGCAACAAGGCAACGATCTTGAAAGAAAAAAAAAAACACAAGCTAGCAATTTCCTTCCTTTCTCAGCAAGGAAGTAGTTAAAAAAAACCCTGTTAAAACTGTTTTAAACTGTTTTAAAAAATCAAGTTTGACCTTAGTTAGAATAAATAAAACGAATGTAAGCTCTTCTGAATTCAGGAAGTGTGCAAACAATAAGAGGTCTTCGGTCAGGTTAAAAAACAAAAAGTCAACAGTTGACGTAGCCTTGACATGACTGTTACCATGGTCATTTCATATCTATTGTAAAATACAAATATATTTGCCGCCTGTCATAAATAGCTTACACAGCTTGTTCCAGATTAAGGAAATGCCTGCATGGTAGAAAATTATGGCACATTCTTAAGTCCGACTTTGGCTAAGATTCATTTTAGTGCCGTTGTCTATGCTTATCATTTCTATATGCTTACATTCGACAATCAATTTGTTGCAGGCTGGGCTAGAGGAGAACAGAGTAGAACACAATGTAGAATAATAGAGTGAGACCTTGGAGGTCTTCCAGCCCAACCCCCTGCTCAAGCAGGAGATCTTATATTATTTCAGATAAATGGCTGTCCAGTCTCTTTTTGAAAGCCTTCGGTGATGGAGTACCCACAATATCTGGAGGCAAGCTGTTCCACTGGTTGATTGTTTTCGCCATTAGGAAATTTCTCCTTTGTTCTAGATTGGATCTCTCCTTGGTTAGTTTCCATCCATTCTTTCTTATCTTGCCTTTTGGTGCTCTGGAAAATAATTTGAGCCCCTCGTCTTTTTAGGATCTCCTCAGATACTGGAACACTGCCATCATGTCTCCCCTAGTCCTTCTTTTCATGCTGAATAAAAGATAATTTTCATGCTGAAAATTATCTTTGGTTTTTAAACCAAAGGCTAGAAATTTGGCCTGGGAAGAGGATGAAGGTTGTTTCTACTAGACCCACTGAGTTTTAGTATCTCCTTTTCATGCTCCTTTCTAATCTCTGGATTAATCAGAGAGTTATTCCATCCACCCCAATTGTACAGGGCACATTTGTGTACATGTGGTCTCCAGGTCTGTTGCACTACAAAGCTAATTATCTTCCACCACTGTTCCACAAAACAGCTTGTTCTGGAGTGGAGTTGATGATGGAGGCAAGCAAAAAGGCTAAGCAAGTCCAGACTAAGTGAACCAATGATTCTGACACTGCTAAAATATTTGCATAACATCCAGGTAAACAGACAGTAAGAGAGGCACATCCCAGCCCCATTTCATGTCCCAAAGGACAGCAGAGATGTCTGTTTTGATCACCAGAGCAGGTGATGACCCCTGATCACCCTTTAACCTTTGACTTGGAAAAGCTACGCAGGGCTGGGCCTGATGTAAAAAAGATGCTGAGACTCTAGAAAGAGTACAGAGAAGAGCAACAAAGATGATTAGGGGACTGGAGGCTAAAACATATAAGGAACGGTTGCTGGAATTAGGTATGTCTAGTTTAATGAAGAGAAGGACGAGGGGGGACATGATAGCAGTCTTCCAATATCTCAGGGGCTGCCACAAAAAAGAGGGAGTCAAGCT
>NW_015388188.1:115708-118193 GCF_001527695.2 Protobothrops mucrosquamatus | reverse complement strand
TTATTATTATTATTATTATTATTATTATTATTATTATTATTATTATTATTATTATCATTGAGAAGGGGGACAATAGAAAATTCCAAAATGGTAACTTCAATTGGCTGCAGCATCCTGGAATTAAAAAAAAAGGCAATGACAAATCATTTACTGAATATAGAATAGCAGAGTTGGAAGGGACCTTGGAGGTCTTCTAGTCCAACTGCCTTGCTCAAGCAGGAAACTCTGTACCATTTCAGACAAATGGTTGTCCAGTCTCTTCTTAAAAACGTCCAGTGTTGGAGCATTCACGACTTCTTGAGGCAAGTCGTTCCACTGATTAATTGTCCTCCTCGTCATGAAATGTCTTCTTAATTCTTATCTCTCTTTTTGGTAAGCTTCCATCCCTCTTACTTCTTATTCTGCCCTCAGGTGCTTTGGAGATTTGTGAGATCCCCTCAAATATTGGAATGCTGCTACCATGGCCAAAATTGTGGAAACCATTTGGGAAAAGTGTACAGTAGAAATGCCACCTTTGGTTAAGTTTCCACCCATTTTTCTTTTAATTTCTTTATAACTGTAGCCTTGTTCACTTAATAATACTATTTTACATCGCTTTCTGGGTGACCAGTCAACTCTTTGCACCATGACTTTAATTTTATGATGTTTTACAAGCTCACTAAATGAAAGAACACAAAAAAAACAACCAGTCAACTTGATAGCGATCACATAACACACTGACAAATGTCTTCCTCTCAGCTTCAATACATGACATCAATCACTGAGTTCTACTGTGATCTGATTGGCTCATTGCCAAGACAAGATGACACCTGATTGGCTTTCTAAACACTCATGCTCATTGGCTGCAGTCAGATGAAGGAAAGCTACCTGAGATCAACCTAAGCAAGTTGTGCTTCCTTTTTCTGGTTATTTGGCTATAACTTTTCATAGAACACAGTACAGATAATTGAACAGACTTTGTTGCATTACATTCTTGATTAAATTATCTTTCCATTGATATATAATTTTATTTATTTTATTTATTTATTATTTATTTATTATTATGGTGGTGTTATTAGCCATCAAACCTCAAAAATATACTTTTCCCAAAAGGTTTCCACAATTTTGGCCATTACTGTATATATTTTATCATACGACAAGTCACTTCCTTATATTGTGTCCAGAAGGTTCCAGAAGGGTGTCCATAGAGTCACTAACTGAGCTCAACTCAGAGGAGACTTTATCTATATAAATAAAAATGTAAATGTTCATTTGTTCAAAATCTTAAATCTCTGAAAGTTTTTCACCGATTGCTTTGAAATTTTGACACAACGTTGCATTCAAATACGTGCGTGTTTTTATATACCTATATTATATAGATGTCACACCTGTGACAGGTAAAACATGTTTTTTTTAAAAAAAAACAGTGCCATCTGTTGGATGTAAAAGCAACACACACTTTACCAGACTGAGCCGCAGCAACGCGTGGCTGGTACAGCTAGTTTTTAATATAAGTGGATGGACTGCAGAGAGGCAAGACCAGACAGATAGACACAGAGGGAAGGGCCCATCCAGTGTCAGAAGGAAGCTCACAGTAGGACACGGGACCATCAACACACACACACAGAGAAGAAGAAAAATGTCCCTCCAGTAATGGAGCTACTGCAGAGCAAGTTCTTCCATAAGCCTTTAGCTAATCCTCTTTTATAGCCATGCAGATTGTGCAACACAGCACACCAAGGCATGATTGCACCCAGTTGCCTCCTATGCATTCCATAGATTAACAAAACTTTGTTTTGATTGTCCTGATTGTGCCTTTATTCTTTTCATTCTGCAGGTCTATATTCATGTATCTCTCTATACTGGCCCACCTTTGTCTTTCCTACCCCCAAGCTGGAAATTTCCATCTATCGCAATGCCTCCCCCTCATTTCAAGCCTTTTGATTATCTACCCTTTGTGTAATAGTCAGTTGAGGTTGCAGAACATCAGATCGGTCTGCAGCGCTACAGGTGTGATTGCTGAAAAGCTCTGTCTTATTGCTGTATATTTGTCCAGCTTTTAGGCTTTTTCCGAAGGACTAGCATTCATTCTTTCATCCCCCATCTTATTGCTGTAATGGGTATAATTTTACATAACTTTTGCCCCATAATCCTACTTGCTTTTCTTTCTTTCTTTCTTTCTTTCTTTCTTTCTTTCTTTCTTTCTTTCTTTCTTTCTTTCTTTCTTTCTTTCTTTCTTTCCCTTCCTTCCTTCCTTCCTTCCTTCCTTCCCCCTTCCTTCTTTCTTTCTTTCTTTCTTTTTTTCTTCCTTCCTTCTTTCCCTTCCTTCCTTCCTTCCTTCCTTCCTTCCCCCTTCCTTCTTTCTTTCTTTCTTTCTTTTTTTCTTCCTTCCTTTCTTTCCCTTCCTTCCTTCCTTCCTTCCTTCCCCCTTCCTTCTTTCTTTCTTTCTTTCTTTTTTTCTTCCTTCCTTCCTTTCCCTTCCTTCCTTCCTTCCTTCCTTCCTTCC
>NW_015388188.1:100435-113543 GCF_001527695.2 Protobothrops mucrosquamatus | reverse complement strand
GCGCCGTCGCCCAGCCCTGACTCCCCCCACAGCCCCCTCCTCACCAGCAGCCCCTGGAGGAGAGTCATCCATGGGCGTGGCCCACATGTAGTAGTGCAGCCAAGGACATGGCAGTCGGGTAACGGGGACAAGACTCTGCCCTTGCGTCCCGTTGTGCACAGATGATACTATGGGATGCAGGCAGAGGGTGTGGCTGCCATGGCACTGCAGGGCCACCTGGGTGATCTGCGATGGTCCATTGAGGCGGTAGGTGGCCCTGTGGGCTGGTGGGGTGGGGGATAGACCGGGGCGGGCGGGGCGGGCAGGAGCAAGGGCAGGGCTGTTTTGGGGCACTCGGTATCTAAAAGATTCGCCATCACTGAGTTATACTGTAGGAGAAGGGCAGACAGAGCCTGGGGGGATGGAGTCAAGAGAGGAATCAGCCTAGAATCATTACGTTCAAATTTTTATCTAGCAGTAATTTAGTCAGGGGTCCTTGGTGCTCTCTGAGCTTGATTGTTTTCTTGCAGATGTTTCATGACACATACTAGGTAACAACATCACTGCTGGAGGAGGAGGAGGAGGAGGAGGAGGAGGAAGAGGAGGAGGAGGAGGAGGAGGAGGAGGGGGAGGGTTGTGGGGTCCTTGGTGCTCTCTGAGCTTGGTAGTTTTCTTGCAGACGTTTTATTACTGAAATAGGTAACATCTTCAGGGCTGATAAGGAGTGCAGTTTTCTGTCAGTTTATATTCTGGTGGCTTGCCCTGTCCTTCTTGGTGGGGGTGATTTTAGAGATTCTTTGATTGGGCTGTTTGCTGTTGACTTCTCTGGCAGTTTCTTGATTGGAGTATTGTTTACTTAATTGTTGTTTGGATGTTTACCTTGGGGTTAATCTATGCTGATCTGGGCGCTGATTGCTAGTGGATCTTCAGGGTCACCTGAGTAGTGTAAATGTGTGTAGAGCCTTCTTGGCTGCAGGACACAGGTAAACCTCCAGGTGGCCTCAACGGCTCTCTAAAACAGGGGTGTCAAACTGCTGGCCTGCGGGCCGCTTGCATCATATGGATGCTGTGCCCACCCCAGATCCAGCAATGCAAAAAAAAGGTCACGATACGTCGCAATACGTCACGTGGCGTGGCGAGTTTGATACCCGTGCTCTAAAAGAAGGCAAACGACCAGCTGTCTGCAAAGGGTATAAATCCAGTTAGAGCTGAAGAAGCTTCTTGGATGAGAAGCGAAACGTCTTCAAAGAAAAAACAAGAAAGTCCAGTTGCCTCCTGAAAAAAAGGGACAACCTTTTTTGGGACAACCTGGACCTGGATGGCTGAGAACCTCCATAGACATTCCTTGATCTGTTTATGGTCAATAACAGTAAATCGTTCTCTATGCCTCATTCTTTGGTCTATAGCAACGGTAGGCAATCTTGGCTCTTTTATGACTTGTGGACTTCAACTCCCAGAATTCCTGAGCCAGCCACGCTGAGGGGAAAGGGAGAGGTTTCCAAGCTGAGCCATGCCGGCTAAGGAATTCTGGGAGTTGAAGTCCACGAGTCATAAAGTGGCCTAGGCCTAGGCCAGAGGTAGGCAACCTTGGCTCTTTTATGACTGGTGGACTTCAACTCCCAGAATTCCTGAGCCAGCCATGCTGAGGAGAAAGGGAGAGGTTTCCAAGCTGAGCCATGCTGGCTCAGGAATTCTGGGAGTTGAAGTCCACGAGTCATAAAAGAGCCAAGGTTGCCTACCCCTGGTCTATAAGAAGATCTTGAGTACCTGCTGAGCGTTGCACTTCCTTCTGATCGCCCAGTAATTTGGATCATTTTTTAAATTGTAATTCTGATGCAAGGTGATTGCAGAGTGATTCATACCGGGGGGGGGGGGGTGTCCTCAACTTACAACACTTCATTTAGTGGCCGTTCAAAGTTACAACAGCCCTGGGAAAAAAGTGACTTTGCATCGTTTTTCACACTTACGACCGTCGCAGCTTCATGATCAAAACTCAGACGCTTGGCAACTGACTCATACTTATAATGGTCGCAGCATCCTGGCGGGGTCACGTGATCCCCTTTTGCAACCTGGCGTTATTGAGTTCACAACGGCAGTGTTTTACTTAACAGTCGCGGCAAGGAAAGCCGTAAAATGGGGTAAAACTCACTTAACAAATGTTTCACTTAGCAACTAACATTTTGGGCTCATTTGTGATCATGAGTCAAAGACTAGCTGTGTTGGCATTAACAACCCAATCAAACTGCATTCAACACAGGAGCAAGTAGATATAGGCTTAAAGTGCCTGAAAACCCATTAGAAAACTGGCTTTTTTTTTTTTTTAGCCTACCTATTTATTATTAAAAACAAAGTGAGCTTGGTGCACACTCTGCTGTTCAAAACTCAAAATTCACGATTGCAGGATTTTTGCATTTCTGGACTTAGTTTGACTATAAGTCGGGAAAGAACAATGCAACCAAACCAGCTGATGCTAAAGAAGCAGAGAGAAATTACCGTGTTTTGACAAAAATAAGACCCAACTGGAAAATAACCGCTAGCACAGGGTAGGCAACCTTGGCTCTTTTATGACTCGTGGACTTCAACTCCCAGAATTCCTGAGCCAGCATGGCTCAGCTTGGAAACCTCTCTCTTTCGCCTCAGCATGGCTGGCTCAGGAATTCTGGGAGTTGAAGTCCACGAGCCATAAAAGAGCCAAGGTTGCCTACCCCTGCCCTAGCATGATTTTTCAGTATGCTCGTAATATAAGCTCCACCCCCAAAATAAGCCCCAGTTAAAATCGTCAGTCAGACAGATGCATATACTTGTATTTCCCTGAAAATAAGACCAGGTCTTTCTTTCTTTCTTTCTTTCTTTCTTTCTTTCTTTCTTTCTTTCTTTCTTTCTTTCTTTCTTTCTTTCTTTCTTTCTTTCTTTCTTTCTTTCTTTCTTTCTTATGTATGTATTTATTTTTGCCTCCAAAAGAGGCACCGGATCTTATTTTTGAGGTAGGCCTTACCTCACTTCCGGCACCAACAGCCCCACCCAGCCGGTCCACTTCTTCTGGGGCCGAAGTTCTGCAGCTGCATTCGGGCCTGCATTTTGCAGTCAGGTCTTTCCAGAAGGCCTAAGCAGCCGAGTACCGAGTTATGGATTGAATCCCTTGGCTGCAGTGGCCTTCTGGAAAGGTCTGTGACTGAGAAATGCAGGCCTGGATGCAGAAGACGCCACAGAAGAAGTGGGCTAGCGAGAAGAAGCCTGGCTGCAAATGGGTGTGGGGCATGTGGGGTAGCTCCACACCCCCACCCCTACCCTAGCTTGATTTTTAGGTGTGTGCCTTGCCCCAAAACTAGGGCTTATTTTTGGGATAGGACTTATATTAGGCCCACTCCCCAAAATCAAGCTAGGACTTATTGTTGGTGTAGGCCTTACTTTCGGGGAAACACAGTAGTACCGCTTTCCCCGAATATAAGCCCTAACTGGAAAATAAGCCTTAAGGCATCTTTTGGAGCAAAAATTAATATAAGTCCCGGTCTTATTTTTGGGAAAACATGAGGAGTTGTGTTGATTATTTCCACAGATGCCTGTTTTTAGTTTTTTGGGGAAAGGTTACCTTCTCTCCATCCTGCACCTAAATATCACTTTGAAATAAAGGCAATTATTATATTACAATTCCACCATAATAACTAAGGGGTTTTTCCAGGAAACACCATAGATAGGCCTCAACTTACAACAGTTCATTTAGAGATCGTTCAAAGTTACAACGGCCCTGAAAAAAGTGACCTAGTATGGTATTTCACACTTACGACCGTTACGACATCCATCCATAGTCACGTGATTAAAATTCAGACGCTTGGCAACTGACATGTGCTTATGATGGTTGCAATGTCCTGGGGTCATGTGACCACCCCTTTGCGAACTTCTGACAAGCAAAGTCAATGGGGGAAGCCAGATTCACTTAACAACAGTGTGACTGGTTTAATAGATGCAGAGATTTCCTTAACAACTGTGGCAGGAAAGGTCGTAAAATGGGACAAAGGTCCCTTGACAAATGTCCCACTTAGCAACAGAAATGTTGGGCTTGATTGTAGTCGTAAGTCGAGGACTACCTGTATCTAGGCCACTTTTTCTTCCAGCCAGCAATTTTCGTAAAAATGTCTATTCTGACGGATGTAGGAAAACCAAAACATATTAAATTATTGCTGTTGATACTCCTTTACAGGAATCTGTCATTGAAAAGGGTACAACTGCCTATCAGAACTGGGTGATTCCTGGGAGTCCCATCTACCGACAGTTTTGGTTCTTCGATGTACAGAACCCAGAGGATGTGATGGCGAATGGTTCCGCTCCAATACTTCAGCAGAAAGGTCCTTACACTTATAGGTAAGTCAAGACCTGAGGAACAGACTCTCCTGGGAACTTGGAAGAGGGATTAGAGAATCTTGTCTCTAATCCCTTGTTGTTGTTAGTTGCGAAGTTGTGTCCGACCCATCACAACCCCATGGGCAATGTTTCTCCAGGCCTTCCTGTCCTCTACCATCTTCTGGAGTCCATTGAAGCTCATGCCTACTGCTTCAGTGACTCCGTCAAGCTACCTCCTTCTCTGTCGTCCCCTTCTTCTCTTGCCCTCCATCTTTCCCAGCATTAGGCCCTTCTCTAGGGAGTCCTTCCTTCTCATTAGGTGGCCAAAGTACTTGAGTTTCAACTTCAGGATCTGGCCTTCTCAAGAGCAGTTGGGGTTGATCTCCTCTAGGACTGACCAGTTGGATCGCCTTGCAGTCCAGGGGACTTGCAGGATTCTTCTCCAGCACCATAGTTCAAAGGCCTCAATTCTTTGGTGCTCAACCTTTCTCATGGTCCAACTTTCACAGCCATCTCTAACCCCCAACCGGCCCCCCAAAACTAATAATATTAGTTGTTCAAACGAGCTTTGTATAGGTGGGGATTTTGGAAAATACTGTAGTTAGAAAATGAGAGGAAATATTTCCCTTGCTTTGAAATCACATTAGAAGGGAACACAAATCGATAACTTGGTCAAGAGGCACTAAACCTCAGGACGCCTACTTAGGGGCAGGGGAATTATAGGAAATGTAGTTCCATCCCCAACATTTAGAAAGGGAAGGTCTGACAGTTCTTGGATTGCATGCCAAAACCGCCACATGCAAGTCATGTTTTGAATGCTTTGTTGTTGTCCATGAACACAATTCTCTAGAGCAGGTTGACCAGTGGGGGTTTTTTTCACCAAGCTGCACACCAGCTTTATTTTGCCTTGGTCTCCATGGGGATATTATATAAGAGTCTGGCTAGCTTGGTCGCGATGGGTAGGACATGACTTCACAACTAACAACAACAAGCTTGGCCCAAGGTATTTTGCCCTGGGTTGAATTGTGTCCTTGGGCTAACAACAACAGAAAGGTTCTTTCAAGTGTCTGTGTTTGTGTGCGGTTTTCTCTTCCTGGTGGCCGTCTGAACAGCCATCCAAATGAAACAAAATATGAATCATACACTTTTGCCTGGGACAAAGGGATTGTGGCTTTTCATCGGGATTCACAGGCTAATGTAAAACATATTGAAAGAGGTTTCAAAGATGCATATTTGCGTGTCTTGTTATGCTGTGGAAAGTAAAGTAAAGTAAAGTAGAGTAAAGTAGAGTAAAGTAAAGTAAATTAAATTAAAGTAAAGTGAAGTGAAGTGAGTTGAGTTGAGTTGAGTTGAGTTGAGTTGAGTTGAGTTGAGTTGAGTTGAGAGGTGAAGTGAAGTGAAGTGAAGTGAAGTGAAGTGAAGTGAAGTAAAGTAAAGTAAAGTAAAGTAAAGTAAAGTAAAGTAAAGTAAAGTAAAGTAAAGTAAAGTAAAGTAAAGTAAAGTAAAGTAAAGTAAAGTAAAAGGATTTGATGGTCAAATATCCATTGGTCAGCTTTGGAACATAGAATAATAGGGTAGGAAGGGACCTTGGAGGTCTTCTAGTCCAACCCCCTGCTCAAGTAGGAAACCCTATACCAGTAGTGGCGAACCTATGGCACGCGGCCCCCTCCTCACTAGCAGCCCCCCTGGAGGAGAGTCGCCCCTGAGTGCGGCCATCACGGAGTAGCGCAACCAAGGACATGGCAGCTGGGCAGCGGGGACAAGACTCCGCCCTCATGCCCTGTCACGCGCAGTTGATGCTGTGGGACGCGGGTGGAGGGCGTGGCTGCCACAGTGCTGCTAGGCCATCTGGGTGATCTGTGGCGAGCCGTGGAGGTGGTGGGTGGCCCTGTGGGCGGGCGGGGTGGGGTGGAGCAGGCGGAGCGGGGTGGGGTGGGTGGGGGCAGGGCCGTTCTTTGGGCACTCGGTCTCTAAAAGGTTCGCCATCACTGCCCTACACCATTTCAGGCAAATGGCTGCCCAATCTCTTCTTGAAACCTCCAGTGATGGAGCACCCACAACTTCTGAAGGGAAGCCGTTCCACCGATTCAATTCTTCCGCCCTTAACACGTGGTATCTCTTTTTCCTCAAGGATGCGCTATCTGCCCAAAGAAAACATCACTGAACACTACAACAACACCCTGTCCTACTTTCAGCCAAATATTATCCGTTTTCAACCCGATATGTCAGTTGGGCCGGAAAATGACACTGTCACGACTGTCAACCTTGCGGTTGTGGTAAGCAAGCCCTCCCTTAAGATTTCTGTCATCTGGATATTAAATTGTAATAATCAGTCAATAAAATATTGGTTTGGGGTATTCTCAAACTTTTTTAGTCACTCCTTTCAGCATTGTGGATGAATGAAATGGACTTTTCGGGTGACCCAATTTACTAGCTTGGTCCAATTGACTCCAATGGGCTTCCTTCCTCTCTTCCACAAACATGTTGTGCTTCCTCCTCTCTTCCACAAACATGTTGTAGTTGTGTTACCCTACTCTTTAGCTTCAGCATTTTTTCCATTGAAATCTTTGGAGACTGAGGAAGCTTCTCAAATCCCTTGTCTGTTCTATACTTGGCTACTTTGATGAGATGACTAACAAAAGTGCCAATTACTACTACTTGGTAGTATCTCCAGAGGCATCAAGACCTCTAGAGATTGTGAGATCTCAGTAAAACATATTGTCCCAATCTCTGGGGACTGTGTGTGCAGCATGATTTAGCCTTTGTTTGTATCCAATTTTTGAAACAATGCTCCTTAAATACACACACCTGCATCTATATGTATAAACTATCTCAGAATATCTATCTCGGGTATCAAGCTTAGTCTAGTGAAGTCTACGTTTTAGTCTATGTTTTAAATGTTGGCGTCGTTACATCGGACAACTCTGACACCGGACAATGTGTTACAGCTAAAATCCAAACATTGAGGTGATTCTCCTCCTGATGTCCCAGCTGATTTTGACCTTTTAGCCAATACTGAGGGATGCTGGGAACTGTAGTCTGGCAAAATCCAGAAACCTATGCATTTGCAATTCTTACAATATTGTTTCTCTATCTTAATTCTTGCTCAAAAATGAGACATCTACCAGCAAATCAAGGCTGACTCAGCCTTCCATCCTTCCAAGGTTGATAAAATGAGGACCCAGATTGTTGGGGGCAATAGGCTGACTCCGTAAACCGCTTAGAGAGGGCTGTAAAGCACTGTGAAGCGGTATATACATCTAAGTGCTATTGCTATGCCTTCCTTCCTTCCTTCCTTCCTTCCTTCCTTCCTCTCTTATTCCCTTTCTCATTCTCCTTCCTGGTGGGACAATACTTAAAAGGAAGTATTGCAGGCTAATTCTGCCCACTGCCAGGAGTTCGATCCTGACCGGCTCAAGGTTGACTCAGCCTTCCATCCTTCCGAAGTCAGTAAAATGAGGACTCAGATTGTTGGGGGCAAAAGGCTGACTCTGTAAACCGCTTAGAGAGGGCTGTAAAGTACTGTGAAGCGGTATATACATCTAAAATGCTATTGCTATATACTAGTCCTTCTTTGTTATTGCTGTTCTCGTCTCCCACCTTCTGATTTTTGATCTGAAACTATTATTTTATTCCCAGAGGGCTATAAAACTAATTTAATCTCCTGTATCCACATAGAAAGATTGGTCAGGTACATGGGCCTGCTATGATAGTGAAGGTACATACGCACTGCCAACATATTTATTATTTACTAGCTCTACCTGGCCACGCGTTGCTGTGGCTCAGTCTGGTTAAATTTACGTCCAACAGATGGCGCTGTTTTTTTAAAAAAGCATGTTTTTACCTGTCACAGGTGTGACATCTATATAATAGTAGGTATATAGGTATATAAAAACACACGCATATTCGAATGCAATGTTGTGCCAAAATTTCAAAGCAATCGGTGAAGAACTTTCGGAGATTTAAGATTTTGAACAAACGAACATTTACATTTTTATTTATATAGATACAGGTAGTATGAATACGTGTCTCATTATACAGGTAGTCCTTGACATACAACAGTCCATTTAGTGACTGTTCAAAGTTACAACGCTACTGAAAAATGTGACTTATGATCAGTTTTCACACTGATGACCGTTGCAGCCATCCCCACGGTCACGTGATCAAAATTGCCGCTTGGCAACTGACTCATATTTATGACGGTCGCTGCGTCCTGGGATCCCCTTTTGTGAATGTCTGACAAGCAAAGTCAAAGGGGAAGGCAGGCTCACTTAACCTCCATGTTACCAACTTAACAACGGCAGTGATTCAGTTCACAACTGTGGCAAGAAAAGTTGTAAACTGAGGCAAAACGTCCTTAACAACCGCTTCATTTAGCAACAGAAATTTTGGGCTTAATCGTGATCGTAAGTCAAGGATTACCTGTATTGGTATTAATGAAGTCGTTCAGCATGTGCTTAGGTTCAAAACTTTAAGATATTCTGTGGTTTGATCACATGTAAGACTTACAGGAGTGGCCAAAATTGTGGGAACCTTTTGGGAAAAGTGTATTTTTGAGGTTTGATGGCTAATAACACCACTTTTTTTTGGAGTAGTACCATAAAATTATATATCAATGGAAATATAATTTAATCAAGAATGTAATGCAACAAAGTTTGTTCAACTATCTGTACTGTAATTTATGAAAGGTTATAGCCAAATAACCAGAAAAAGGAAGCACAACTTGCTTAGGTTGATCTCAGGTAGCTTTCCTTCATCTGATTGTAGCCAATGAGCAGGAGTGTTTAGAGAGCCAATGAGGTGTCCTTTTGTTTTGGCACTGAGCCAATCAGATCACAGGAGGATTCAGTGATTGATGTCATGTATTGAAGCGGAGAGGAAGACATTTGTCAGTGTGTTATGTGATCGCTATCAAGTGGGTTGGGTTTTTTTTGTGTTCTTTCATGTAAAACGTAATAAAATTAAGGTAATGGTGCAAAGAGTTGACTGGTCCCCCAGAAAGCGATGTAAAATAGTATTGTTAAGCGAACAAGGCTACAGTTATAAAGAAATGAGAAGAAAAATGGGTGGAAACTTAACCAAAGGTGGCATTTCTACTGTACACTTTTCCCAAAAGGTTTCCACAATTTTGGCCACTACTGTAGTTCAAGCCTGTTTGTGTTGATTTGCATCCCAGCGTCAAAAATTTAAGGCATATTGCTATTTGATGCAGGCTGCACCGGTTTTGTATAAAACTGGACTTATTCAAGCCTTGATGGATATCTGGATGAAGTCATCAAAATCAAGATTCCTCCAAACTCGAAGTGTGAAAGAATTACTTTGGGGCTATGACGATCCTTTCTTGAAATCCATCCCAGTGAAAAAAGTTAAACCATTTGTTGGAGTATTCTACCCTGTAAGTATGAACTCAAAGGGAACATTGATTATTTGCGATGGGATTCTAAGGAAAGCATTTGTGCCGATATAACAAACGCCTCCTTAAAATTCAGAAAGTTCAGAACGTTTAAATTAGAATAATAAATTCTATGTTAGCATGGCTTATTCAAAGTCAACAGGTTTTTATTCTAGATACAACAACATTGCTGGGATCAATCTACTGCATCGGATGTTAGAAATAAAGTGCACAGCAACAAATGGGATTTTGATAAGGGTATAAAGTAATTGTCTTATCTTGTTCCTTTTCATCTAATGATAGCACCAATTTGACCATGGCTGATCTGGTAAGCTAAGCAAGTATAGTCCTGGATCATGATTGGATGGGGGAAACAAATGTGAAAATCTAGATTTTGCCACTTTTTCCTTTGGGGACTTGGATATCAGAATTAGCTCTCATTGTTTCATAGGATCGGCTTTTCAATTTTTCCATTTTCCTCGCAACTGATTACTTTCATCTTTTGTGTATAATGCATCTCAGTCCATTAGTAATTAGTAATTATATCAACGGCTGTCTTGTAAACGCATCAATAGTTTTACGGCTGTGATTGCATCATCGTTTTCACATTATTTTTGACGCCGTGAATGAAAAATGGGAGGGTGGATAAGAATTGAAAGCCGTGGCAAGTTTTAGGTGATCAAGATTCAGAATGCAACCTTAGCAATTCTAATTAATCAAATAAATAAATGTGACATTGATAATTCAAAGGCAGGAGGAAAGAAAATGAAATAATTATCAAGGGGGTGTCCCAAAGGTGCTTTTTTTCACGAGGCAACTGGACTTTCTTGTTTTTTCTTTGAAGACGTTTCGCTTCTCATCCAAGAAGCTTCTTCAGCTCTTACTGGATGGTGGGGAATGGAAGGATTTATACTCCTTACAGAGAGCTGGTCATTTGCATTCTTTTTAGAGAGTCATTGAGGCCACTTGGATGTTTACCTGTTCCCTCGGGGTCACCTGAGTGCTGCACATGTGTGTGGAGCCTTCTAGACTGCAGGATATTTTTTGCCCTGTGTCCCTTCACTGTCGAAGGTGCAGGCTGTTGGGTATGAGTGTATGTGGTCTTCATCTCAAACTGAAGTGCAAATAGTTCCTGTAATCTGCAATGTTTTCTGGAAATCCATGCATACTCCCTCACCATTCAAAGGGAGTACATAGCTAAATGTCTATGGAGATTCTCAGTCATCCAGCTCATGGTTGTCCCAAAGGTGTTTTTTGAAATCCTTCCACTCCTCACCATCCAGTCAGAGCTGAAGAAGCTTCTTGGATGAGAAGCAAAATGTCTTCCAAGAAAAAAAGAAAGAAAGTCCAGTTGTCTCTTGAAAATGCACCTTTGGGACAGCCATGATCTGGATGATGGAGAGTCTTCATAGATTTCAAGGAGGTGGAAATATTGCCATCTATATGTATACACTACTTGCATCTTTGTCATACAAGACAGGTTAAAATATTAGCCAACTCCATATCACCAGGTTGAGGTTCCTGGGAGTTTATCTTATATTGGGTTGGGTTATTTTTAAAAGAAAGCAGAGACGTCACCCTGCCAACAAAAGTACGTAGAGTCAAGGCCATGGTTTTCCCAGTTGCAATGTATGGCTGTGAAAGTTGGACCATAAGAAAGGCTGAGCGCCAAAGAATGGAGGCCTTTGAACTATGGTGCTGGAGAAGACTCCTGCGTGTCCCCTGGACTGCAAGGC
Organism: Protobothrops mucrosquamatus; assembly: GCF_001527695.2. Classification (NCBI taxonomy): domain Eukaryota; kingdom Metazoa; phylum Chordata; class Lepidosauria; order Squamata; family Viperidae; genus Protobothrops; species Protobothrops mucrosquamatus. The sequence continues at coordinate 102,098 of NW_015388188.1, read as the reverse complement.
GATCAAACCGGTCAGTCCTAGAGGAGATCAACCCCGACTGCTCTTTAGAAGGCCAGATCCTGAAGTTGAAACTCAAGTACTTTGGCCACCTAATGAGAAGGAAGGACTCACTGGAGAAGAGCCTAATGCTGGGAAAGATTGAGGGCAAGAGAAGAAGGGGACGACAGAGAAGGAGGTGGCTGGATGGAGTCCCTGAAGCAGTAGGCGTGAGCTTCAATGGACTCCAGAAGATGGTAGAGGACAGGAAGGCCTGGAGGAACATGGTCCAGGGGGTTGTGATGGGTCGGACACGACTTCGCAATTAACAACAACAACAACATTTTTAAAAGACGTGAATGCTTTGTCTAAAGTTGACTTCAGGGCATCTTCAGTTATATTTTGTTTCCTGAACTCACAGTTTCCTTGTTTAAATTTTTAGCCAAACTATACCATAACTCAGTGGTGGCGAACCTATGGCACAGGTGTCAGAGGCGGCACTCGGAGCCCTCTCTGTGGGCACGCGCGCCATCACCCCAGTCCTAGGCTTCAGCTGGGTTTTATAAAACCTTTTCGCTTTAGGCCGCCACCGCCGTGTGCAAAAAAAAAAAAAAAAGGTTCAATCAATGAGTCAATTTCAACTTCTCACGGGAAAAAAAAGATCTCGCAAAGTTGGAATTGATTGATTGAACTTTTTAGTCCACCCAGTCTGCCATTACCACCACAGCCACGCTCACCCAATGGGCCACACCCATCCAATGGGCCACACCCACCCGGCACCCGACGATGCATAAGTGGGTTTTGGGGTTGCAGTTTGGGCACTCGGTCTCTAAAAGGTTTGCCATCACTGCCATAACTGAAGATCTACATATCCTAGCTACGGGGGGAAAAACACACCAGTGTCTACTAAAAACAGAAAATGAAGAATGTTGGACATATCTTAGATTTTGTAGAGCTGATTTTTAAATGCTAGGCCATTTATCTTGATGATCAAGCCTGTTTGTATCAAAAAATCACTTTCTGTTCTCTCTCTTTCTCTCATTCAAGTACAATGAAACATTTGATGGCCCTTACCAAATTTACAGTGGGAAAGACGATTTAAGCAAGAAAGGAATCATCTTCAGTTTTAATAATAGCAGGTACAATATATTTCAGGAAATATCGCTTTTTTCCCCCCCAAAATGTACAACTCTTTGGTTTAGTAATCTGTTCTTTTTTTTGTGACTTTTTGCAGCATCTGCTTTTATATATAGAGAGAGATGTTAGATTCCTCAATGCAGCTGCAGAATATTCAGGCATAAAAAGATATATTTTGGTTCTATGGGTTATATTTGCCTCCCGAAGTTGTGAGTGCTACAACACTGGAGGCTTTTAAGAAGGGATTATACAACTATTTGTCCAGAATGGTATAGAGACTCATGCTTGAGCAGTGGGTTGGACTAGAAGACCTCCAAGGTCCCTTCCTGTTATTCTGCTTTCCTTCCTTCCTTCCTTCCTTCCTTCCTTCCTTCCTTCCTTCCTTCCTTCCTTCCTTCCTTCCTTCCTTCTCCATCACTGGAGGTTTTTAAGAAGAGACTGGACAGCCCCTTGTTCTGGAATGGTACATAGGGTCTCCTGCTTGAGCAGGGGGTTGGACTAGAAGACCTCCAAGGTCCCTTCCTGTAATTCTGCTATCCTTCCTTCCTTC
>NW_015388188.1:96691-99769 GCF_001527695.2 Protobothrops mucrosquamatus | reverse complement strand
TTCCTTCCTTCCTTCCTTCCTTCCTTCCTTCCTTCCTTCCTTCCTTCCTTCCTTTCCTCATTAGTTAATTTCCCTTTTATCTCTGTGTAGGGAAGAAAGGAAAAGTAAAAGGGATACGGAGCCCCATTTTTCTAAAACCTCTTTTTAGAACTTTGTGTGCAATGTCGTTAGTAGAAGGAAATTAATGTAGCCTGAAACAGACCAATTAGTTATACACGCTCCTCTTATCCTGTAAATTCTTCCCAACTTTTTCAATTCCTTCCTGTGAAGAATACGATTATTAAAAAAACCCTTAAGAACAGACTGTCTACTTCTGAATTTGTTGAATTCCCACGCTTTCCTCAGATTCAAAAGGCAATTTTTTAGCTAAGAAAATGTCATGGCATCATCTGAGCTGTATGTTATTTTTTGTTTTTTCCCAAAGGACCGTTAGTTACTGGAAAAGTTATTGCAGTATGGTGAACGGCACGGGTAAGTGTCTCAATGGAACCGTATTGTTTATTTCTGTGTAGAACACACAAATACACATTTGGGCCTGCACTAAGATAGATCGAGGATGGAACTGAAGTCTAAGCACAAAGCTCCTAAAGATCTTACTTCAACACATCACATAAAATAATACAGATAAAATAAAACAGTGGCCCTGCTTTTGTTCTTTGCCCTGTCAAAATTAAGGCGGGAAGAAACTATGAAGTTTATGAAAACAGGAAGATTTCAAGGACGTTCCCAAGGTTTTAGAAAATAAAGTTCCATTTGCTAGAAGCAAATAAAATTGGTTGCACTTGCTACACCAAATGTGAAGTGGCATGCTTGGAGGGCTAAACGTGAAAAGAAAAGACAGAAAGATTAATTTAAGGGTCCGTTTTCAACTTATTTCCCCCAAGCTTGCCATTTAAGTGTGAGAGCACGAGTTGTTAGAATAGAATTCTTTATAGAATATTATTCTTTATTGGCCAAGTGTGATTGGACACACAAGGAATTTGTCTCGGGTGGCATAAGCTTTCAGCGTATGACAAACAACAAGTGATAAGTCATAGATCATTTTGCCTTTTAACACACACACACGTGCGCACACACACGCACGATTTTTTGGGGGGTGATTTTGGCCTAATCACACTCTCACTCAGCTCCAGAAAATCATGCTGACAAACCACTTCCAAAATGTTGGAAAACTGCATGGATTTCTCTGCGTAACCACGAAGAATCAGGATATTCTCAAGCAACCGTAACAATAATCGACGGTTCGCTATCCCACCTCTCAGATATTTGAAGGAGCTTTGCAAGATCTTTATAGAGACGGCATCAGGATTTTTTTTTTTGCCAAATTCTCAATAAATAGGGTGCTTTATTTAAATGTTAAGTCTGTCTCCTAAATAATAATAATAATAATAATAATAATAATAATAATAATAATAATAATAATAATAATAATAATAATAATAATAATAATAATAATAATAATAATAAAGTTGGAAGGGACCTTGAAGGTCATCTAGTCCAAACCCCTGCTCAGGGAGGAAACCCTATACCATTTCAGACAAATGGCTGTCCAGTCTCTTCTTAAAAACTTCCAGTGTTGGAGCATTCACCGCTTCTGGAGGCAGGTTGTTCCACTGGTTAATTGTTCTCACTGTCAGGAAATTTCTCCTTAGTTCCAGGTTGCTTCTCTCCTTGATTAGTTTCCACCCGTTGCTTCTTGTCCTGCCTTCCGGCGCTTTGGAAAATAGCTTGACTCCCTCTTCTTTATGGCAGCCCCTGAGATACTGGAAGACTGCTATCATGTCCCCCCTCGTCCTTCTCTTCATTAAACTAGACATACCCAATTCCAGCAGCCGTTCCTTATATGCTTTAGCCTCCAGTCCCCTAATCATCTTAAATCACGTGGAATCCATCATCTTGGGCACCTACTGTTTGAGAAGTGGTTTTCCAGGTTTAAATTATTTGTTAAGTCCAAATTTGCGTTGAGGTCCTCAGTCTGTCAACTCCAGAAAAATGTGGACCTGCCTGTTGTAAGCAGGAGAAGATACTGTTTAGTTCTGGAAGGCCTTTATTGGCCTCTGATGACCCAACAGATAGAACAGCTGAGTTGGATGAACAGGGAACCAGACAGACCCAGTTTCAGTTGTAAAGCCGTGCTTTGAATTCAAATGCAGGATTTGCGTATGAGCTGCAAGGCGAGGCTCACCATTCACAAGTTGTTCTGATTGTAATTCACAGATGCAGCTTCGTTCCACCCTTTTGTCAACAAGAGTGACGTGCTACAATTCTTTTCCTCAGATATTTGCAGGTAAATACAAGTAGACCTCAACTTTAGGACCTCCACCGGGAATTTCTGGTGCGAAGCGAGCTCGCTGTTAAGCGAGCCCAATGTTATGATTTTTTTTTTTCATGGTGGATGGTGACTGACTGCCATTGTTAAGTCAGTCATGCCATCATTAATCTGATTGATTTTGCTTCCCATATTGATTTTGCTTGTTGGAAGCTGGCTGACTAGGTTGCCAATGGTGATCGCTCCTACCATCATAAATGCACGACAGTGGGAATCCTGCGATGGTCATAAGTAGAACGATGGATCATAAATCTCTTTTTTTCAGGATCCTTGTAACTTTGACTGCTTGCTAAATGAATGGTTGTAACTCAAGGACTACCTGGAATGGAATTTTCAAATTCAGCAACATTCATCCAGAGGGACTTCTGATCTGGTCTGCTTAATTTCACCATAGGCAGCTTCTCTATTAAAATTGTAACTCAAAATTCAGTTTCCTCCAAACTGGCAGAGACCTTAACCATTTCATGATCAGCCCCATTATTTTGGAAACCAGTTGTGGTTCTTTGAAAAACTCTAGATTCCAAGGCCTCCTGAGAAGATGCAGTTATTTGCTTTGTTTTTATATGGTCTTTTAGAACTTCTGCCTCCCCAAATAATGATGGACTCAGATTCTGCCTTGGTGAGAGGCCAATCACTCCTGCCTGACCCAAGTGCCATGGTGGAGAGCAATCTGATTGAAGATCTCCTCATTTTGATCAGATCCAAGATGTTTAGATGAGAGGTCCCCAATCTTTTTTTTTTTTTTTTTT
>NW_015388188.1:92415-95503 GCF_001527695.2 Protobothrops mucrosquamatus | reverse complement strand
ACCCATCCGGGGACTTGAATGTAATTCGGTTTCCAAATTTTGACCCATATATCAATCAGAGCCCGTCTAATATAGTGCCTACCAAAGTATTTATGTGACCTGTATTTTTGATCCCATAGCATGGCATGCCATCCTATTTCTAAGTCATGGCCTTCTAAACATAGTATTCTCCTGTTTTTTAAGAGTACCCAATCTCGTAGAGAGGTCCCCAATCTTGATGAGATCCAAGATGTTAGATGAGAGGTCCCCAACCTTGGCAACTTTAAGACCTTGGACTTCAACTCCCAGAATTCCTCAGCCAGCCAAGCTGGCTGAGGAATTCTGGGAGTTGAAGTCCACAAGTCTTAAAGTTGCCAAGGTGTCAACGCTGCAAATACTGTATATTCTTGCTTTGACAATATGCAGAACTGTCTGATATTTTTATAGTTAAATCAGGCAACAGTGAAAGGGGAGGAGAATAAGGAAAGCCCGGGAAAAAGAAACCGGAAGTAAATCAGATCTTCCAAGTTAATTGGAAGATGTGAACCATGACCCCAAAATAGGGGCGGGAAAAATGCCTGGAATGTATGTGCAACGGAAAAGAATCTCAGATCTAAGCATTTCCACCATGCTGTACTGACATCTCTGTAATCTTAATAAATGCTTTTAGGAAAAATATGCCTGAAAGTCCTTTTAAGTGTTTCGTTAATCAGACACATGACACAAGGTAGGAGACCCCTGTGTTAGATGATCAACTGATTCTTGGAGAAATGTGATTGATGGCTATAAAATTGGTGGATGTCCTAAAAGGGCTCATCCAAAAGGCAACTGGACTTGTTTTTCTTTGAAGATGTTTCACTTCTCACCCAAGAGGTCTTTTTAGTTCTGGAGCTCTGCAGAACTGAAGAAGCTTCTTGGATGAGAAACAAAATGTCTTCAAGGAAGAACAAAGTCCAGTTGCCTTTTGAAAAAGGACTTTTTGGGACAACCATGACCTGGATGACTGAGAATCTCCATCGACAAGATTGGTGGGTCTTTGTTTATCATGGCGTATGATCCTTCATAATGCTGCTTCATATTATTTTTACGATAAAGGTCAATCTTCGCAACATTTGAAAGTGAGCAGACTGTGAAAGACATCCCAATTTATCGCTTTGTCATCCCTCCATCGGCTTTTGCATCACCTGCTACCAATCCTGATAATGTCTGCTTCTGCACCGATAGGACTATAAGTCAGAACTGTACATTAGGTGGAATTATGGATATCAGCTCCTGCAAAGCAGGTAACAGAGTTAAAACAGTGGACTCTTTTTTTGACCACTACTGTAGAATCATCTCCATCCTTCCATTCAGTTTCGCGAGTAGATACCTTACGATACCGCTTGCATATGGCCTTCATTTCCCTTTTTATTTTTACAGGTAGACCAGTCTACATCACATTACCCCATTTCCTGCATGCAAGTAAGGAATTTTTTCAGTATGTTGAGGGGCTGAAGCCAGATGTGGACGAACACAAGACCTTTCTGGATGTAGAACCGGTAAGTCACTGCCAATTAAATCCGTAGCCTCCTTTATGTTTGGGTTTGTTCACTAAAGTGAAACATTTTATCCTAGTTCATTCGGGCCACAGCCGGGATGTAGATTTTCAAGGGCCCATCAGCCTGCACTTCAAGGAGGGTCCTGGATTGTTATTTTGCTGCTTATTCTAAGCCCATTTAAAAAATGAAGCACACCAACTTTAAAAGCAAACATCAGCCTCAAAATCCAGTTTAAAATAATTGCAATCACATCCCTGAAACAAGTACGGTAGCTATGACTTCCTGGCTATTGAGAATCAACTTTCTCTAATGCTGGGGAATTTCCTCCAAATTCAGCATCTGGATGCATTTTTTTCCCCTCTATTTAATGCTGCTAATGTTTGAATATTCCCCACCACCACCACCACCATGCACAACGTTCGCTGTATTTATTTTGGTTTAGATCACCGGATTTACCTTGCATTTTGCCAAAAGGCTGCAGATTAATATATTGGTGAGACCGAATTTAAAAATCACGTAAGTCTCGACTGTTACTCTTTTCTATTGGGGAAAAGTGAACTGTTTGTTCTGCATGTACAGCAGTGGCCAAAGTTGTGGAAACCTTTTGGGGAAAGTGTACAGTAGAAATGCCCCCTTTGGTTTTAGTTTCCACCAATTTTTTCTTCTAGTTTCTTTATAACTGTAGCCTTGTTCACTTAATAATTCTATTTTACATCGCTTTCTGGACGACCAGTCAACTCTTTGCACCATGACTTTAATTTTATTATGTTTTACATGAAAGAACACAAAAAAAACCAACCCACTTGATAGCGATCACATAACACACTGACAAATGTCCTCCTCTCAGCTTTAATACACGGCATCGATCACTGAATCCTACTGTGATCTGATTGGCTCATGGCCAAAATAAGATGACACCCGATTGGTTCTCTAAACACTCATGCTCATTGGCTACAATCAGATGAAGGAAAGCTACCTGAGATCAACCTAAGCAAGTTGTGCTTCCTTTTTCTGGTTATTTGGCTATAACGTTTCATAGAATACAGTACAGATAATTGAACAAATTACAAATTTGTTGTATTACATTCTTGATTAAACTATCTTTCCATTGATATATAATTTTATGGTACTACTCCAAAAAAAAAGTGGTGTTATTAGCTATCAAACCTCAAAAATACACTTTCCCCAAAAGGTTTCCACAATTTTGGCCACTACTGTATGCTTATCGGGAGAACTGGTTTATGGGCAATAGCACCTTCGGGAAGGGGTCAAAATCTGCAAGATGGCAGGCATGACATTCTTACTGAAGTTCTGCCCCCTTTATGTGTGCAGGCTGTAGAGGTCAACTGTGGTCTTCAAGTCTCCTTGAAGCCTCTTCTGAAAAAAATCTGATAGGACAGATGGGACAACGATTTTGTGTAGATTTTAAAATCCATAATTTAAAAAAACACAAATCCATCAATCTCCTTTCTCTGAGACATTCCCGTCTACATTACAGATAAGGCCTTATCTACTTTGTTGACCTCTTCCATCCTTCCAAAATATATGTGCTTGGCCACAAAAAAAAAAAA